>NW_021319555.1:157482-260034 GCF_001605985.2 Dendrobium catenatum
TTTTTTTTTCATTTTTCTTATTTTGTCCAACAGTGTATATAAAAAATAAAACTAATTTAATTTTACTTTTTTGAAACTTAATCATTATGGCCAATTTATAAAAAATGGTGTAATTGAAAATTCAGAAACTTATTTTCTTGAATATTATTCATTAATAATTTCATCGGCAGAAATTTCAATGTGCCCATTAATTAGAAAATTATTAAATATCCCATTTTTCCAATATTCTGATTTATAATTTTCTGGATTAATTAGAAAATACAATATAAAAATTGGTGTAAAGAAACTGGATTAATTCATTCCAGTTTCTTGTTTAAATTAAAAAATAATAGAATTTCAGAAAACAAAAAATTTGGAGAAGTAAATTAAAAAATAAAAATATAGAAACCAGAGAAAAAAAAATCCGGTTTCCGTTCAAAACAGAAACCAGATAATTGAGTTCGGTGTTGGCTCCTTTTTAAATTTTTTTTAATCAGATCTTTAAACTAATTTAAATTTAAAATACTCTCCTTTTTATAAAATTCTCCTTTTGAGAGTTCAAAACTTCTAATGAAAAACCCATAAATGAAAACCTCAAGAAAATTATTAAAAAAAAAAATAGAGCTTACTTGGAAGAAGGTAAGGCAAGAAGAGGAAGGAGTTTTCGACCTTCGCCTGTTCAACCTTCGAGCTTCGAACGGCGTGGCGGTTGAGGAGCCAGGAGCGAACGAAACAAAACCCTGAGCTCGCGGTTTATTTATTTTCACCCACCTACCTATCTTTACTCCACCCACCGACCAATCTTTACTCGTTTAAGGCCACGTACAGATTAAGTCAGATTCGACCCGTCGAACCGAATTGACACCCCTAAGCATGGCATTACTCTAAGCCGTCCAATCGTCCGATCACGATTCACGTACAGGATGAATCCCACGGTCATCATTGGTCCCGCGGTTCTGGCTGATCCGTGTGGACGAACGGGCATCGGAGAAGACGAAATCTCGACCGTCCAAATCAAATAGATTAAAACGACAATCGTGATTTTCTCTTCCTCGCGTACACACCGAAACCCTAGGAAAATATTTGATCTTAAACACCCGATATAATGAGCTAAATGGTTTCAAAATTTAAACAGAAGTATAAAAAGACTGTAATAAAATTTTTGAAGAGTTCCTAATACTTTTGATGTAATATTCACAGAGTTATTTAGAAACATACTTAGAAGCCAAGGGCTCGAGTTTTACCTCTGCACAAGCGATCTCAGAAGGATTTTAATGATTCTTTTGCTTCGTATGGAGGTCCTCTGCCACTTTGTATAAGATCTCAAACTCGTAAAAACAACGGATGAGAAGTTCGATTTACTGGAACAGATGATCTCTCCGTTGCCTCCTCCTCTCGCCGGCGGCAGCTTCCAAACAACGGTAAATCGTCTGGGAAATGTGCAGAAGACTATAGGGAAGCAAATGGATACTTAAAAAGGTCTGGAGAGATGCTAAGGTGTGAGTCTGAACGGATAAGATCAATCAGGGCAATTTTATTTTTCTGAATTTAAACACTAGTGTTTATTATTGTTTGTATACATTTCTTATAAACTAATATGTAGAATGTAGTGTAAAATTTTTTATTATTAACTTGAAAAAATGCATAATTAGTTTGGATCTGCATATATTGTAGTGGAATTAGGAGATATTTTAATTGACTATGTTTACTTTAATCACTACAGGAAAATCACCCATTTCTGGCGGCTATTTCCGGTGGAATTTGAGCATTTTAATTTCCGGCGGTACTTGTGCCACCGGAAAAAACGGCGTAGGAAAATAATTTCCGACGGCTTTTTCCGGCGGCACATAATGCCGGCGGACATAAACCGCCGGTTGAATTTAAAAAAAAAAAAATCTTCCGCCGCCCCTACAGCCGCTCCCGCCAGCAAGGCATTAACCCACCGCGGGAAAGCCGCCGGAAAATTCCGTCGGTAATAAGTGATTTTCCTGTAGTGAATCTTATTATGGATTATATATGATAATTTTTTTTTATTTTTATAATTTGAATAATTTTTTGGGTGATGTTACTTGTAGTCTCAGTTTTGCAATAAAAGAGATGATTTAAAATTTGGCTTCGATTATGCTAGTGCATGATGGGCAATTGAGTGTGAATGAGCAGTTTTCACCTATGTATAACGAAGGTCAAACTCATTCAATAAAAGTCCTGAGAAATAGAAGTGTAGATCAGCTGAAGTTACGAGTCTTAAGGGCATGTAAATATGATATATTAAACACCAAAGCAAATTTGATATGTCATCCCATTGGAAATGATTTTGTTGCACGAAAAGTTGATGATAAGAAGCATGTGAAAGTTTATTAGAGAAAGCATCTAGTGAAGCATTATCTTTATGTTTAAGTTCAAACGCCGGGCACTGAGGTGATGGATGTTGAAAATAGAAACGTCCGTATGACGCAATCCTATAACTTACTTAATATTCCTAAAGGACGTCGAATAAGTCATTTTGAAATTTAGAAGTCAATGAGCATATGCAGTAAGTGTTCCACAAATTTTATTTATGTTTTATATGTCATAATTATAATGCTGAGTGATTGTATGTTCAATAAGTTCATGAGAGATGAAGTTGATATAAATATTGCAGCACCATCAACACAATCATCTTGGCATAACTTTGATGAAGAGGAAGGTGTTGGGTGTCATATGGCAATATTTGTCGAAGGCTATGAGACAATGAATAGCGATTATGATGATGAGCTTGATGATAATATAGAAGAATATTCATCTGATGCAGTTTTTCCTGACACAATAGATTATTATGCTATGCAAAACTTGATTATAGACAGTTGTCTAAGGTCTAGAATTGCAGAAGAACAAATAATTTGTAATACTAACATTGTGTGGACCTCCGAAAGGACGACACCGCCGGCAGCAAAGTGCAGAGGGTACACGACCGCACCAATCCAATTTTCCAGGCATTTTCTCGATCCAACGGGAAAATCCAAATCAATAACTGAACTTTTTGAACCTACATTAAATGTTGAATCAGAAGATCTCACTAATTTGAATTCTCTTTATGTCTAAGATAAATCCTAGATTACTTTGGTTTAAAAGGTGAAGGAACCTAACTAAGACCCACACTCATTTATATATCAATTCTAACATTTCAAACCTTTGACCATTGCCTTTAGCAGCAAATTAATATGGACTCCTTGGACTCCACCTCATCAATTTAGATCCATTGAATGGTCAAACCAGTCAAGGCATATCCCAAAACACCTCATCGTAGTCAAAATACCCAATCCAACCTCCCTTGTTGAACTCAAACCCACCCAGCTCACTTAAACCCTTCTAGAACATAATTGGACTCTCACTCGATCCAAAGCAGCCCCTTGTTCAGCCCATCCAGCAAGTGGTCTCCTCCAAGCTCGAAAATAACACCAAGTCATTTTCCCTCTGCCCAGCTTGTCCCTCTACTACCTAACGGCCTGGGCTAGCTTTCAAGCATCCCAAAAATATCCCTAATTAATCATAGCCATTCCCGGTAGCTCTAGCATATGAATTAAGCTAAACTTCTTTAAACTCTAATTCTGAATTCATTCAAACCTTAGCAGGTCTCTACACTTTTTTTAGTATCTATTTGCTTCCATATAGTCTCCTACAAATTTCCCAGATGATTTACCGTTGTTTGGAAGCTGCCACTAGTGAGAGGAGGCGGCAACCGAGAGATCGTTCCTTCCAGTAAGTCGAACTTTTCATTCGTTTATTTCCAAAGTTTGAAGTCCTCTTCAAAGTGGTAAAGGACCTCCACATGAAGCAAAATAATCATTAAAATCCTTTTGCGATTGCTTATGTAGAGGTAAAACTCGAACCCCAGGTTTCAATTTAGGTTTTTAAATAACTCTATGACTATTGCATCATAAACCTTAGGAATACTTCACCTTTTTTATTCTAATCCTAATCTACCTCTGTTTAAATTTTGAAACCATTTAGCTCATTATATTGGGTGTATAAGATCAAATATGTTCTTAGGGTTTTCGGTGTATACGCAAGGAAGACAAAATCATGATCGTCCTTTTAGATTTCATCGTCTCCGATGCTCGTTCGAACCCACAAATCATACAGAACTGTAGGATTGAAGCTAGCTGTCAGATTCATCATGTATGCAATCGAACAGCTTAGAGCAATGCCCTGCTAGTTAAGTGATCCGGTCACTTGACCACCGCCATCCGCTTGGACTAATTGTTTACTTCTGCATGGAAAGTACCTGCACAATCAACGTCACCAGCTGAGTGTGTAATAGAATCCTATTAATAAATTCAACAAATGATATAAAACTTCAAAAAATCATAGAAAACTTATTTTGAATCCATTTTGTGAGATTGAAAATATTACTTCATTTCAAAAATAAAATAAAGTAAATTAGATTAATATTATATAAATTATTTCAATAATATATAAAAATTTATTTTAATTTTAAATAAAAAATTATAAATCATTTTAATCTAAATTTTGGCAGGGTTAAATTAGGTTGTAGGAGGAAAAAGGTGTTTTGTTTTATTTTATTAACTTATGGTATTATGACGTAATATTTTTTGTTTATATTTGCTAAAAGTTACTTTAAATACTTTTTTTTTGTTTATCTATATTCTACCATTGGCCATGAATTTCCTTACTGCATTTTACTCTTGTTGATAATGGTAGAAAATTCATTGTGGAAGGTCTCAAACACCTAGCCAAAATTGTTGATGATTTATTGTGAAATTATTCATCATATTGGTTTGTTTTAGTTTTTTAGAGAAACCTATTGACTAGGTAGGTAGCCCACTGTTCTACTACTTATAGCTTTTTTTATCCATTAAGATAAGGATAGTTTATCTATATCAAAAAAACTTTATTTTTAAATACTTAATCAAATAGAGAGTAATTAGAATTATTCATTGTCATATAATATTTATAGTAAAAAAATATCATATTTATTCTTGTAATATATCCTCATTATTGAGTATATTATATTTATTGCATTTCCATTATTATTTTATTCATTTGCTTTTATATAGACATATTTGTATTAGTACAAAATCATTCAAACAAAAATATAAATTTCTAGAATTTCTAGTTCGGCAAGAAATAAGGGGTGTCGTTGGCCTCATAGCTATTAACATAGGTTGCTTTTTTCTTTTTTTTTTTTTTGAAATTAGGGGCTTAGCCTGATGAATTATCAAAAACAGTTGCAAATTACAATTGCAGAAAAAAAAAAGAAAAAAACCACAAAATGGAAAGATGTCATTAAAATTTGGCGGTGGCCCCATAACTATTGACAAAGTACACAGCTCATCTTGGCCTGTTGGTTGAGAGTTTAGGCTTTCAACTAAGAGGTATTGGATTCGAGTGTTTGTATAAGTGTTGTGTGTACGAATTTGCCTTAAATTACCTAAATGTCCAAAAAAAAAGAATGATTGACAAAAGTTCAAATTGTAGAAGAAAAGATATGAATTCTCTTCACAAATCATATCATGACAATTGTAAAGGTTCAATCGATTTATTCTAATTATCAATTTCTATTTTTAACGCCTAAGATTAAATAAGAGGCGGACCCATGCTTTGCCCAAGTGAGCCAATTTAAAAAAAAAATGAAATTCTCTTTATGATTAGGATAAAGAGCCGCGGAGAGAGACGGCTTTTAATCACATTGCTTAGGAAATTGTTAGCTGTTAATCACAATTAAATGAGATATTAGTCTTAAATGGGAAAATAGATTCGGACCAAATTACCCTTCTTAAGATTTTTAATTTGAGAAGCAAACAGGGAAAAAATGGTTTGCATTTCTTTCCGAGGAGAAGGAAATATGTCTAAATTTGGGGAAGAAGAACATAAAAATTTGCAAATAACAACTAAAAAATTACTAACGAACTACTAAAAACTTGCAAACAAACATAATGGCATAAGCTAGAATAACCATAACAAAATAATGAAATCCTAAAAATATAAAATAACACAAATATTTATCATAAAATCAAATTCAACACAAATATCTGTCATAAAACTTACTTGATCCCCTCTGTTATTACTGCTCTTCCTCTGCTTGTCTTGTTTATCGGAATGACCGGTGAAGCTCAATCAATCGACCATGGGGAGAGAAATATATAAAGAGGCGGAGAGAGAAAAGAGAGAGAGAGAGGACCATGGGGAGAGAGATTGGTTTGGATCAGACAGAATAAGAGAGGAGGAGAGACAGACGGGGCTGACGGGTGTCCGTCGGGGCATATTTTGGGTTATGCCGGTGCCAGCAATTTAGCGCAATGTGGCCGATTTTGCCACAAATTTGGCATGTTGGTCTTGCAGAATTTTGATTTGGGGGCTGATTGTAGAGATAGGCAGGAGGATTAGTGGTTGGTTGGGAGTTCTTGGACTTGGCCGAGCGTCTGTAGTTAGTGTTGTTGCGAGGGCGAGCAGAGGTATTGGACGAGGCATAGAGGGCAGTACCTGTTGCCGGAAGAATGTGATCTTGGTTGAGATCTTGCTGAAGGTGAATGTCTTCATTGCACAGAAGGGAATAGAACGTGTCGATGTCGATAGGCAGCAAGGAATTGCGGATGGTGGATTTGAAAGAATTGAAAGTGGGCGGGAGACCGTTCATGATGTGAAGCATGATGTCTTCGGGGTCAATGTGAGAACCAGAGGCAGTGATGTTGTCCACAATGGATTTGATACGCATGAGGTATTGTTGAATGGGTAGATCTTTCATTTGTATGCGATATAACTCGTTCTTGAGTTGGATGACTCGAGAACGACTTGTGGGTTGGAGACGACGTTCAAGAACGTTCCAAGCCTCATGAGTGGTGGTGGAGGTGATTATGTAGGGTAAAATCGATTGCGAGACAGTCGAGAAAAGGGCTGAAAGAAGATTACTGTCGATTAGCGTCCATTGAGCGTGGGCAGCGGAGGCAGAGTCGATGGGAGCGGTGACCGTGCCGGTGAGGTATCCGGCGTACCCGTTAGCGGTGAACTGCTGTAGAACTTGAACGCGCCAGATTGGGTAGTTCTCCGTTGTGAGAAGATTCGGAGCTAGATTCTTTATGTTGGAGACAAGAAATTTCAGGGGTGGAGGAATGTGACTTGCCGCGGTGGAGGGGGTGGATGTCTGATCGGATTGGGAGGAAGAGAGAAGAACGCTGGTGGGTTCTTGATTTTGATCCCCCATTAGGCTACTGATACCATGAGAGAAACCGAGAGGAGGGCGAGAGAAGGAAGACGCGAGAGAGAGAAGCAGAGAGAAGGTGTGAAGGATTTGTGTTATTATTACATATAAAATGTACAGTAGTTACATGTATATATAGACGGTACTGTTGGTATAACAGGTAAATACAAAGGAAATATAGAAAGAGCCGTTGGTGCTTATAATTATCTGCAAGATGCTTCTTCCTGTGCTCTATACCGTATTCATTATTGACAAAACTGACTTTGTGAATGTGTTCTAGTGTTTTGTACTCGTGATCAGAGTAGTGCGTGTTGTCATTACCATCTTGTGCCTATTGTAGGTGCTCGATCCTATTGTTGCTGTTGAAGTCGATTGATTGAGCTTCACCAGTCATTCCAATAAGCAAGACAAGCATAGGAAGAGCATTAATCACAGAGAGGAGAATGTAAAATTTTTATATTAAATTTTATTGTAGCACAATCAGATGTATATATACACAGATGCAAGTAGAAAACACAATGACTAAAATATCCTGATAGCTACATAGAGTAAAAATGGTTGCTGGAGTACAGAGGAAGTGGCGGCAAGCTCTGTCAAGAAGCACGAGGTCTTGAATTTGTTTTGAAATTTTTCTATCACATTTCTCCAATTTTTTAATTAAGTCATATTCTATTTGAGTAATTAATTGCATAACAGTTTCAAAGCAGCATAAGGTCTTGAATTGGTATTTACTGATTAATTAATATTAATACTCGGGCTTTAGTGACCAACTACTCTTTCTATTAGGAAAGTTAGATTAATAACAACCTCACCTAAACCAAGAATTAATCGTCCAAATACTTGCCTTAAAAAAGTAATTAATCTTAATCATGTATAATTAATCCAAAGATAGCTTATTTATGTTGATTATGCGTGCCGGTTAGTCTTTAATTTTATGGATATAGGTAATTAAAATTTGTTTTGTTTAAAATATGATAAGTATAGCTGTATAAACTATTATATAATTTTAATTAACATTCTAATTCTAATTTATTTAAAGATAAATTATTATACTTATTTTTTTAATAAATTTTAATTGATATTTAATTATTTATTGGGATAGTTTTGGCTTTAAAAATTATTATTTAAATTATATTTTAATTTATTATCTTTTTTATTTCATCATGAAAGAGTGTGCGAATGTTCGAGCCATTCATAATCTATCTTTTAGAATAAGATCTCGTTTACAATGAGTTTGAAATTAATGGTTCTTCTAGCTGCTTGAAGGAAAAATCTTTAAATGATATAAAAAAGGGAAATGATAAATTTGTTAAAAGTTTCAGTATATATATATTAGTAGCTATCTAGAATTAAGCCAATAAAAAGCATGATCTACTTAAAAAATTAAATTATTGTTTAACTTATATGATATCAATTTAATTTTGTTTTGTTTTTTTGTTTTTAAGAACAAAAAATTCCATTAAGATAGAAAGACACAGGACAAGACCAAAAGAATGGCCACAGCAATAGAATTACAAAATGTTAAAATAAAGAAAAGTAGGAGCAAGGCAAATTGAGAATAGGAAAGACAAAATCAGAATAATAAAATAGCACAACCCAAACCATCCAAAAGAAGAAAATCATTTCTTCTTGGAATTCCGTTTACGTTGCCTAACAAAATTATCGAGCGAGCCCGTATCCAGGGTGTTATCAATAAAGTCCTTCCCACTATCAATAGCCATGTCATCATGTAGCCAATCACATTGCCATCTAACATCTCTAGCTAGCAACATGGACTAACATATTAGCATTAGAAATGATAGAGATAGGCACATCCACTAGAGGCATCAAACTACCTTCATCCCCAACAGCAACCAAGGTTTCCTCACCACAATCAACAGATAATTCCGCATCATCACCAATAATCGGACTATCACCGGCAGAAGGCACACCCACAGTAGAACCATTAATAGCATGGATAGGGGAATCCAGCACTGCAGTCGGCTCCACCAAAATAACAGGAGAGCCACTCGAACAAATCCCGACAACAGAAGCAGAGACAATCGGAGACTGAAATTGGCAAGACGGAATTAACTCAACTCCTACATCACCAATAACGGGCAAATCAACGGGAGACACAACCACAGAGTTGTCCTGACACAGAGGAGGTAAAACAATAGGAGATGGATTAGCAAGAGTAGGATTAGGAAGGATAAGACCCGTATCCCCTAAATCATTAAAATCCGCATTACCAACATGAATGTCATTAACATCAGAAACCCGAAAATCCGGTTTAGACAAAGGAGCAACAGGCAAGCTAGCATCAAGAGTAGGTCGGCAGTCACCAAAAGAATGACCAAGCCGCTTACACTTGGGACAAAAGAGAGAAAATCCTCCATAGTAACTTGCTGAAAATACCATAATTTCTCAGGTCCTATCCAAATCTTGTCCGTAAATTTCTTCATAATATCAATTTCCACCAGCACACGGGCAACAGATGGGAGAGACCCCAACGCGGTGGCATTATCCACCTTTAGCGGGTTACCAAAGAGAAGCCCCAATCCATGCAATATACGATGAGAGAAAAAATGGGGTCGCAAATTAGGGAATGAGATCCAGATTAGGACAATGGGAGACTCATCCCCAATGTCACCGGATGGAGACAATTTAGACAACTTCATGAAGCAATTGAAAACTAGATAAGACCTATGACAAAACACCCTACTATAGTCTTGATCATTCTCCATCTTAATGAGAACATGAGAAGAATCCAACACTCACCCGAGGGCCAGCAAGATACTTGTGGAGATACAGGGCACTCTTGTCGTCGGCTTCGTGGCATCCAATAACCTGGACAACAAGCTCTTCACAAAGGTTCTTAATGAGGGAGATGTCTTTGTCTTCCCGCAAGGTCTCATCCACTTTCAGCTCAACATTGGAAATAAAAATGCAGTGTCTATTTCCGGGCTCAGCAGCCAGAATCCGGGGGTGATTACTATTGCCAATGCAGAGTAAACATGACTCACTTCAAGCAGAACTAAAAAAATGGATTCCTGCACATATATCAATCGGAAAAATCAGCTGCATGAATCAACCAAGAACAAATAATTTATGTGGCACAGAAATTATTCTGTGCAGAGACTAGATGCAAAACATTATCCGGAGACTAATCAGAATGTGTTATTGCACATATATCATTCGGAAATAACTTTTAATAGATATTATATTGATCACAAAATGATCAATCGATTAGGAACCGGCCTTGCATTGCACATTAACACACTTTTTACTTTTAATATATACTTTATTGTATATGAAGAATAATATAAGTTTAATTAAATGTCTATTTATTATGTATAAATTATATGTAATATTGAATGCAATATTTATAAAGACTTAAATATCCAGCAGGTGCATTTTACTAGTTTACTAAATAGACTTAATAAGATTAAACTCCAATATTCATACACCATTTTTTTAAATGCTATTTTCTATACAAATGCTTTTAAACAAATTTATACATCAACAACAACCATATTAAACAAAGCCAAAGAGTCACAAAGAGAATCCAATATATAGTAGAATAATAGTTGTTCAATTTCTAGCATAATCTCATCCATGCATCACCCGCGATCGACACACCGGGCAAGTTCGATGTTGTTGTAACCATGTATCCACACATCTGGCATGAAATACATGCCCACAATCGGGTAGAAGCCTCACTGGATTATCCTCCCCCTCCTCCTCCTTATCATAGTCAGCAAGGCAAATTGAGCAGCAGTCACTGGAGGCTGCCCGTGGATCCTGACGCATGGCTTCTGCATAATTAGACCAGGTCCTGAGTGTGAGCTCAAGCATAGGGGGAGCGGTAGAATGACAGAAAAACAAGTATAAGTTGACGCCGATGAAAATGATAAGGAAGAGGACGACAGTTGCCATGGCTGTGATATAGCTTAGATCGATGTAGGTCATTTCTTTTAATGCCTTGATATACTGCTGAAAAAATATATATATATAACGAATGATAATATGATTAATAAAAATAAATTTGATTCTCCAAGAAACTAAAAAGAATTTTAACAAGCTGACAAATATAAAGCAACAAAGATAAAAGAAAATTAAAAACTGTAGAAAATTAAACAAGGACAATTTCAATAAAATTATCCTTTTTTAATTTATTTATAGTTTATGATGATCAATGTTGCTTGAATGATTATCTTTTTATTTAAGACTTATTTTCATATCAATATTTTAGAATTGATTTCCAGTATTTAAGATTTTGCAATATTTATGAATTGCATTTGGTTTCATATCCTCCAAATTGATAGTATAGAATCAGTTGGGTGGTGTGGCTCCTAATCCATATGGTTGTTGTAATGGTTATGTTCCAATTTTCTTATTTCATTTCAACTAGATTTATTATTCATTGCATATTATATAACAATTTTTAGTTCATTTTTTTGATGAATTTTGTAATCTGAAAGTTCTGTTTTTAAAATAAATTAAATAATTTTTTTAATAAAATTCCAAAGCAGTTTATAAACAATGGCTAAATTGAGAGAATTGAGTTGAGATGGGATAGCTATATCTAGGTTTAGTCAGACTTACTTTGGTCTAAAAATGTCGATGATGATATTTTTTAAGGTGGCCGGGTAAGATGTGATAACTCTTAATTTTTTTCTTAAAGAGCTATTTTTACTTATAACAGTAAAAAAATTCTTTAGGAGTTATTATAAGTTTAAATAATAGACAGTCTTCACCAGAGCATAGATATTATTATATTTTAGTTTCACTAATTTTTTCATAATTTTTGAACACTGGTATATTTCCTTAAGAAATTAGTATTTGTCAGTATAAATGGGAATATTGGATTGTTTGGTGTATGTTATGTAAACCGATTTTACCAGAGAGTTTTGGACATACTTAGCTAATTTATGAATATTTTTGTAAAATTTTTGGATTCCCAGATTTGAAGATATAAAAAATTTAGATTGATTTTATTTTTAAAATTAAATAATTAGGATACTTATTTAATCTTTTATTATAATATCCTAATCCGCTATTATATAATTTTATAAAAGCATTGCATGATAACACATAAGGGGAAAAAGAGAACAAGACTGGAGAGATATAGAGAAAGAAAAATTTTGGTTTAGGAGGTCTTAAAGCTATCTAAGCCCGTCGGTACAGTTTGGAAAATTTAAATTTTTTCGCCTCAAGGTAGGTCACACTATATCTATCTTAATTTTTAAAAATAAGTAATTTTTATAGAATTTTTTTATTAAAATTTTGTTTTCGTTACTGAAAAAAAGGAATAACTTTTCACCGGTAAAAAATTATATTGACCTTTGTATAAGGTCACATTGTGCTACAATCTTCAAGAGTCTTTCAATCTTGCTTGTAATCGACCTCGTCAATTTTCCTTAAAATCAACATTGAGCCACATGCGAATTAATTGAAGTCAATTTGATTATACGAACTAGATTTGATGACGTAAAATTTGTTCAACTCAATGAATTCTACTCACCTCGATGATTTCGATCGATTAGATTTAGTGTGTCCAGGCTCGAATCAAGTGCAAATTATCTTAATTGACATTAATCGGCTCAATTCAATTCCTTTCAAGTCAAATTAACTTCGATGAATGCAAATTTGTTGATTCAATTTAAATCGAAATGCTATATAATTGATTTGGTCTCGTATAACTCCAATAAAATAAGGCGGTCGGTGACTAAGAGGTGGTTCAACGATGGCAAGGCTAAAGTCCGGCAGTGGTCGGCGGCCGGGTGGAAATAGCGGTAGTCGGCTACTAGGTGGTGAATGACAATAAGGCTGAAGTTCGACGACTGTCGGAGGCCGGGTGGAAGTCTGGTAGCAGTCGGCGGCCAGGCGATGGTCTGACAAAGGTCGGGCCAAAGTCTGGCGACAGTCGTCGACCTGGTGGAAGTCCAACGACGGTTGGGCTAAAGCCCAGCTACAATTGGAGGACGAGTAGTGATCTGATGACGGTCAGGCTGAAGTCTGGTAGCAGTTGGGTGGAAGTTCGACTATGATCAACGGCCGAGTGGTGGTCTGACGGCAATCGATGGGGGTTTGCTAGCGATAGTGCTAATGCTCTTGAAGCCTCATAGCTCTCTCTAATCTCTAGCTAAGATCCCCCTCATATAGAGAGTGAGAGTCTATTTATAGATTTTCATTAGTGACACACTGGAGGTAAATATAGAGAATATTCGGGCTAGACGAGTGCTTAATCAGATAGCCTGTATTGATTCCCCTAATCATAGAGTGTTTTTAACTATTTAATTGCCTTAAAAATGTCGGAATTCAAAGATCTTTGGCTCGTTGGATTCGTCTCGTCGAGACACTCAATTTGACTATAAGCATGTCACATTTGGAAATTGTTTGATACTCAAAATTATGGATTGAACCTTCCAAATGCACTTCGAGTCTTTGATTTGGACTCATTTTGGCTTAGATTGTGTCAAATTTGATGTCGTTGGGTTAGTATTTTTTAGGCATTTAGTTCGACTATAAGTTTGTTGAAATCAAAGTTTAGATGGTCTCCAATTTAATTGTTGAAATTTCCAACTTGAATACGCCTCGAGATTTGTGTATGATCAAGACTATTTTTTGTGTCGTATCAAAATGAAAATCTAAAAAATTATTGCTTGATTAATGATTATGGATGTGTTGCTCTTTGACTCAAATTCCTTGCTTTCAAACGTAAACCCCTACTCTTTGAATGTTTTCCAAATTTCTTCTCTTTCAGAAACAGTTTTTTCTACATTCCAGTGAAGGGAATATTAGCAACACAATACAATAATATAATATCATTATATGGCCGCATATGTAGCGGAACATATCTGTATCTAAGTTCTATATATAGCTTTGTATTCAGTGAATAAGATAGCAATAATATTTCTCATTTTCTAATCTTCTTGTTCTCTGCTTTATACTTTCATCTGCTCTACTTCTCGTGCTTTATACTTTCAACCTGTAATCTACCGAACCGACAACCTTCGCCGAAGCTAACAAACACCAGGAATGGAGAAAGGTCATGGCATCTGAATTCTTCGCACTACAATAGCAAGGAACTTGGAGCCTTGTTCCACCGCCTCCCAACGCGTCGGTTCTAGGATGCAGATAGACCTACCGGACTAAATTCCATTCAGATGGCTCGGTTGCACGCTACAAAGCCAGACTTGTGGCACAAGGAAATCATCAAGAGTATGGACTAGACTTTAGTTGCCAAACTCCCTACAATTTGAATCCTCCTTGCAGTAGCTCTACACCACGATTGGCCAGTTCAGCAACTCGACGTTGCCAACGCTTTTCTTCACGGCAAGCTGGACGAGACAATATATATGACCCAACCCAAAGTATTTGAGGATCAAACAAATCCAAACTATGTGTGTCATCTCCACAAAGCCATATACGGTCTCAAACAAGCACCTCGCCAATGGTACAATACTCTCACGTCGTATCTAGTCTCCATCGGCTTCAACCATAGTACTTCAGATCCCTCGCTTCTCACATTGCGGCAGAACAACTCGCAAGCCTACTTCCTTGTCTACGTAGATGACATTCTCATCACAGGAAACAATATTGAGCTGATCAACAATATCATAAATCAGCTAAATCAAAAGTTCAATATGAAACAACTCGGTCCAGTTCACTCTTTCCTGGGCATTCATATTGATCGCACCCCTAATCAATTTTTTCTTTCTCAACAGGCATATGCGGAGTCTATATTACAGGTTGCTCAACTCGGCAATTGCAAACCATTAGCCAATCCTACCTGCACAAAATTGCCATCCAATCTCTCTGAGGATCCGATTCTGAGTAATCCCGCAACTTATAGGAGATTGACCGGGTCCCTCCAATACTTAACGCTCACACGACCCGATATCTCCTACAGTGTCAACCTCTTATCACAACATATGCATCAACCGCTGCATCACCACATTTATCTTCTCAAATGGCTATTACGCTATATCAAAGGTACTCTCAACTATGGTATTCCTATTATAAAATCTAATTTGCAGTTATCTTCATTTTCAGATGCCGATTGGGCTGGAGACCCTACATCCCGGAAATCCACATCTGGATTTTGTTCATTTCTCGGTGATACATTGATAGCCTGGACAGTGAAGAAGCAAACGACAGTAGCTCGGTCATCTACTGAGTCAGAATATCGTGCACTCGCCGCCCTTACAGCTGACGTCGTATGGTTGAGACGAATCCTCACTGACTTCGGTATTCCTCAATCTATGCCTACGGATTTGCACTGGCTAACAACCCAGTGTTCCATGCCCGCACGAAGCATATCGAAATAGACCACCGATTTGTTCGTGACCACATTCAACATCAAACCATTCGTCTTCTTCCCATCAACACAATTGATCAACCGGCTGACATCTTTACAAAAGCTCTCTCCACACCGTGATTTCATCATCTCCGACTCAAACTTAGTGTCACATCTGGACCCAACAGTTTGACGGGGGATATTAGCAACACAATACAATAATATAATATCATTATATGGCCGCATATGTAGCGGAACATATTTGTATCTAAGTTCTATATATAGCTTTGTATTCAGTGAATAAGATAGCAATAATATTTCTCATTTTCTAATCTTCTTGTTCTCTGCTTTATACTTTCATCTGCTCTACTTCTCGTTCTTTGAATCTCTACAGGGAATTCTACCATTAATGTTGATCTGAACAAGAAGAAGAAAGAAGCTGGAATACGATTCAAGCTGATGTCTTAGGGCAAGGTTCTGTGCAGCAGAGGGGTTTCTCATTGATATTCTACAATATCAGCAATAACATTAACTGATCTAATATTACTCTATGGCATCTTATCTAAGGCTGTGTTTGGGGAACTTTTATTACATCCAGTGAACGTACGCTCCTCTACATTCGGTTTAGGCAAAAAAAGCGTCTGTACCGAGTACCGAGTTGTACCTAATTTTTTCAAAAAACTCGGTACAGGTGCTTTTTTGCCTAAACCGAACGTAGAGGAGCGTACGTTCACTGGATAAAATAAAAGTTCGCGCACAGCTTCCTTAATGCTTCTTAAAGCAACTTTCTAACAGAAAATTTTTAATTTTTGTACTAAAAAGTTGTTTTAAAAAACAGTAAGAAAGCCATCCCAAACAAAACCTAAGTCTTCATTCGGGACGACTTTTTTTATTGCTTCTTAAAACAGAGTTTAATACAAAAAATATATAACTTTAATTATTATGAAAATGAGCAAAATTTTATAATAAAAATTTGTAGTTTTTTTTGGTCCATAGGGCTTTAATTAAGCATTTATACGTAGGTGATTTGAAGAAGGTCAATCCGCATGATATTTCTGTTCTTCAATCTATTGTGCGGAGACCGGATGTAAAGTTACATATAGCAGCACATAGTGTATATTTGTACACAATATGTACCCCACAATATAGATATAAAATTACATCCAGATTCCACAGAATAATTTCTCGTGAAATAGACCACATTTCTTGATGTTTTGATCGGGTAGTTGATTGGTTTGTCTACGAGTTGTGATTTGTGTGCTAAAATGATCACAGAAGTTTGAACGCTTTTGATCTGAACATATTTACAGGATCTGCTTTTCTTCTAAATTCTACAAATGCAAATGTCTTTTTAAATTCTACAAATTATATTGATTTCAAAATTTATGAAATCATCATGAGAATAGAACTAGCTCTTGTGAAAATCTTCATTATATTTAGAGCTAATTCAATTTAAAACTAAAAATAAGATCACTAAATAATATAAATTTTAAAAAAAATTAAATTAAATTAAGTCGAAGTGAGCTCAAATTTTTTTTTTAAAAAAATTAAATTAAGTTTCTAAGGGAAATCTCATCCAAGCATGATGACCGACACATCGGGGAAGTTGGATTTTGTCCCAACCATTGATCCACACATATAGCATGAAATACATACCCACAATCTGGCAAAAGCCTCATTGGATTATCCTCCCCTTCCTCATCATCATATTCGCCAAGGTATTCAAAGATGAAGCTGGAATACGATTCAACTAACAACGCGAGCATGACAATTAAGTCGAAGAAAGTTTTGTTAAGTATAAAGAGAATTATAATGAATGGAGGAAACCTATTATCCTTGTTTAATTTTCTCCATTTTGAGCGTGCAGGAAACATAATGATAATGGTAGCATAGCTCGGGTCGGCGTAGCTCATTTATTTATGTATATATATATATATATATATATATATCAGAAAAAAGATTTGATACTCCAAGAAAATAATTTTGATAAAGAAAGATCAACGAGTACATTTAATGATTACGCGGTATTTTTGAGAAGCAATTGCTAGCTTGTTGTGTCAGTAAGCTAACACTCGCCGAACAAATTATTTCTACTGATATAACAATTATGAACATATTAATGGAATGCCTTGGTGATCCAGAGCTCTTTTTAGAGAGATTTTTGCATTTGGCTCTGAAATTTTCCATACAAATGGTTTTAAACAAACTTATCCATCAGCAACAACCCAATCAAACAAGGGCAAAGAATCACAAAGAGAGTCAAATAGTAGTTGTTCAGTTTCAAGCGAAATCTCATCCAAGCATGACGAGCGACACATCAGAGAAGTTGGATGTTGTCGCAACCATTGATCCACACATATAACATGAAATATATACCGCAATCCGACAAAAGCCTCAATGGATTATCCTCCCCTTACTCATCATTGTCATAGTCGTCAAGGCATATTGAGCAGCAGTTGGTTGAGGCCGATTGCGGATCTTGACGGACTTGACGCATGGCTTCTGCATAGTTTGGCCAGATCACGAGTATGACATCATACTATAACAAACCCTCCCCCCAATTCCACACTAGGTCTCCTAAATTGCATCTTGTCTGCACAAGTAAACAAATCTATGGGTCAAATTATGATAAAAGTTGAACAAGAAATTTATGATGGAATGAAGTAAACGTATTGTCCTTGTTTAATTCCTTTCATTTTGAGCATGATGAAAACAAAGTGACAAGGAAGAGGAAGAAGATAATCATGACGATGGCGTAGCTCGTGTTGGCGTAGATCATTTATATAATCTCTTGAGCGCTTGATATCCATCCCTCAAAAAGTAAGGAATGCTGTAATAAAAAAACAATAAAAAATGATAATATGATTAATCTAAAAAGATTTAAATTTATTTTTTACTAAAACTCTATTTTAAGAAACAATAAAAAAATCATACTAAACGGAACCTAATATTAAACAACAAAGGTAAAATATTAGCACAATTCATCTATCGTATTAGCGTTGACAATAAACTTTCTTTTTTAAAACTTGACCAAAAGAGAATAATTAGAATTATTCATTGTCATATAACATTTATAGTAAAAAATATCATATTTATTCATGTAATATATCCTTATTATTGAGGATATTCTATTTATTGCATTTCCATTATTATTTTATTCTTTGGCCTTTATAAAGGCATATTTGTATTAGCACAAAATCATTCCAACAAAAATATAACTTTTTAGAATTTCTAATACCGCAAGAAATAAGGGGTGGCGGTGAGCCCATAGCTATTAACATAGGTTAATTTTTTTTTTTTTTTTTTGGAAAAATTAGGGGCTTAGCCGGATGAATTAAAAAAAACAGTTACAAATTACAATTGCAGAAAAGAAAAAAAAAAAGAAAAAAAAAACCACAAAATGGAAACTGGCGGTGGACCCATAGCTATTGACAAAGGTTCAAATTGTAGAAGCAAAGATATGAATTCTCTGCACAAATCATGACAATTGTAAAGGTACAATCGATTTATTCCAATTATCATTTTCTATTTTTAATGTTTAAATATTAAATAAGGGGAGGTCCCATGCTTTGCCCAAGTGGCCCAATTTAAAAAAAAAATGAAATTCTCTTTATGATTAGGATAAAGAGCTACGGAGAGAGACGGCTTTTAACCACATTGTTTAGGGAATTGTTAGCTGTTAATCACAATTAAAATGAGATATTAGTCTTAAATGGGGAAATAGATTCGAACCAACACGCCACCATAATTAGCGTCAGGCTTTAATCACTCAACTATCATTAGTGTCTATGTGCAGTTAATTAATTAATTAGTTAACAGCCGCTGCTATTTGCCCTTATATCTGTTTTGAAACATAGGCATTAAACCGAATTGACTGGAATATTTCCCAAAATGATTTATTATGGAATTACCTCAAACGTCTGCCCTAAGGGGCAAATTATTAGGTTCGGACACCAGACGTTTTCGGAGCCCAATGAAAATGCGCCACATCACCTCCCACTCGGTACTGAGCAGCACCGAACTCAGTACTGCTCGGTACAGTACCGAGCTCGGTACTGTGAAGTACCAGAACGTAAGCTGTCTCCGGTGTCCACACCCAATAATCTCTCGCCCTAAGGTAGTGTATTTGGTCTCCCAGGCCCGATGGGTGTTTTCGTCTTCTCTCTGTCTCGAAACCGAAGGTTTTCTCGAGCTCTACGTCCCGTTCAAACAGTTGCCGGCCCGCTCGTCGTGCTGGACTGCTGGTGTCCTGAACTCTTAAGTTTTTCTGATCGTGCTCGTGCATCTCTGTGCCCTAAGATACTTAATCCAGAAATTTCAGATCAGTTTGCTCATCCTTAACAATAAAATATATTAGTTCATCCTCTTGCTAGCTATTTCACTGGAGCTAAAACGATTATAATGCGTCACTACTCAGTTTTTTTACCGTAAATTTGTCGAAGCTCACATTTTGTTAATTTTCTGTTTTTTTTTTTAATTTTCTGTAAAACTACTAGAATACTCTTCTTAGGGTTTTAATTTGAGAAGCCAACAGGTAAAAATGGTTTGCAGTTCTTGCAAACAAACATAATGGCATAAGCTAGAATAATTATAACAATAAAAAAGAAACAACAATAAATATTATTTCCTTTGAGGAATGAAAAAGCTGAAAACTCACCTCCCGTCCAAAGAAGAAACCCTGGATTCGTTTGATTTGTTGGGAGAGCGAGTAGCAGCGGGCTGCCGAAATCAGCAAAAAGTGTCTGAAATCAGTAAAAATGTGTGCAAGTCATTAAAAAAAAAGGAGAATTAAACATTTAAACGGAGAGAAAGCAGGAAAAACCGAGAGTTAGAAAAATGTTAGCTTACCTGCCGACTGTCGCCGACCCGTCGCAATCCGCCGTGAGCCGCTGAAGTTGAACTGGAGGCTTTCGGCGTTCCAACGAGATTAGAAGAGAGGTTTTCGTCTGAACTGCTGAATCCTTGCGCGTCAAACACTTCCGATTTCCGCCCTTCGCCCCTTTGGCCTCCGCGAGTCCGCGACCTTAGCTAAACAGGAAAGCAGCAGCTTAGGGCATCTTCAACTGAGAACTCTATTTTTCACGTCAAAATATCGCAAAAAGCAAAAATAGCGTGATACTACTCTAATCCAACGCCATTTTTTTGCTTTTGCGCCAAGGTAACGGCCCTTCTCCTTTCCCGCATTTTTCCGATTGACAGAGAAAAATGGCGTGGGTGAACAGTGCAACGCCAATATTGACGATGCACTGTTCACCCGCAAGCAAATGGAGGATTTTTTGGCATTCGACTGGAGCGAAGGAATGACGCCAAACGCTCGTTTGGCGTTCGGTCGGAGATGCCCTTAGAGAAGAAGGGGTATTAGGTGAATAGTCATTTTCTTATTCCATAGCTGATAGCAGTACGTGTTTATAGAGTTGGCCGAACTTTAGAAGGAAGAAAGCTATTTGCTAAAATTAGTTTAAGAAGTGCTTTTAAAAAAAAAATTACAATTAGCAAGTAGTTTTTTTATAAATAATTATTTAACAAATTAAATTGCTAATGTTAAAAATAATATCTATATAATATTATATGTAAAAAACTATCTCACTCATCTCTTTCATCTTCTCTCTTATTCTTCCAATCCGGTGGCCCTCTCTCAGAATATGCCAAATGATTTAACTATTTTGCTCATTTTTTTTATTTAAATGTGCTCCTTAAACTAATTTTAGCAAATAGCTTTCTTCCTTCTAAAATTTGGTCATCCGTATTTATATAGTTGGCCGAATTTTTAAAAGAAAAAGGTTAAAATCTTACTAAGTAAAAGAAGCTTAGTTCATGAAGAGAGAGAGGGAGAAAGTAATTAAATTTCATAACTTTATTAAATTAAATTAAGTTATCATCTTCCAAACTGAGGCGGCGGCAATTCGAAGAAGTGATCCAGTGATTGTGACTTGTAAAAAATGATTGAGCAAGCTAACCCATGACATATATGAAAATTTTTTTGCAAACCGCTCCTCTTGCTCCAGCTCTCCCCACCCTTCACTCCTTCAGGCATCAACGATGCTCAAGTCCAAGAGCTGCTAATCTGCTTCTTTCACAAGATGATCAATCTTATATCCCTTGAGATAGATGATCAATTTTATATCCATACATAGAGCGGTGGCATGTGTATGTGTCTATTCCTCTTCTTCTGACCCTTCGATTCTTGCATGCATTCCATCTGGTTGAGGGTGAGAGGGCAAGAGCGCGGTCGGCTATTGCATGTTCTCCATTTGGTCAAGTGTGAGAGGTATGGATGGCAACAATCTTTGCTAGATTGACCTCTATAAGCATGCAGCATCCTCCTCTCTTGGTTCCTTCGAATCTCTCGAAAGCTCTCCTCCCTCTATCGACCACATCTCAAGTTTAGGAAAATCATAGAACTTATAGCTCCTTACGATAGTGTAGAAGTCACCTCTAGGATTTCTCTTAAGTGGATGTCGGATGACAATGTTGACTCAACCTCGATCGCATTGATTTGATCTAAATTGAATAGGTTTACACCAAATTGAATTTAATTTATTCAACTTCAAGTCAATGAAGGCTAATTCAATCTAAATCATTTTAAATCATATTTCAAGTCAATGAAGGCTAATTCAATCTCAATCATTTTAAATCGTGTTATGTCGAGTCAATTCAGCTCAATGACCATTGGCTCGACTCGACTTGTGTTCAATTCGACCTCGACGATTTTGATCGGCATAAATTAATACACTTTGAATTAATTAAAATTACATCAACACCAATTAAACCAACTCGAACCCAATCCGAAGCCATCAACTTCGATTGATGCTGGCCAGCTCGTTTGAGTTAATTTGAATCAAATTAGTGTTAATTAAATTAAATGGGCTTAATTTAAATCAAAACTATTTAAATAAAAATTAAGTTTGACACTAATTGAACTTGATCAAATTCATACTCAATTTTAAAATTAAAATAACCTCAATCGGCTTCCATTTATTTAATCAAGTGAGTTTTAAATTAAAATAAAATCAATGTGGTCCAAATTATGTTAAATCGGATTATACCGAGCCGATTTAGTTAGATATTGTCAATCAAAGGAACAAAATATCATTCTGAAAGATGAACACAATGTTCTACGAAAATATTTGAAAAGAGAAATGAGATTTTGAAGTTTTATCGTTCTTGCAATCAAATGCAACAATGAGAATAGTATATCATCTTGGGAGATGAACATAATATTCTGCAAAAGATATGAAAGAAAGCATGGATTTCAAAAATTGCGTCATTTTTACAATCAAATACGACAAAGAGAATATAATATCATCTTGAAAGATGATAACGACATTCTACAAAGATATTTGAAAATAGAAATTAATTTTGGAAAGACTTTCTATGTTTCGAAATATCTTTCTCATATCCTACGAGAGTAAAATAGGATTATTTTATCTGGAGTTATAGGTTCTCCAAAAGAACAAGCCCTTATGATTAATTACATCCCAAGAAAAGTTAATCTCCTGAGAACACTCTCGATTAAAATAGTGAAGAATATTTTTAGAATTTCAAAGTTTAAGGCAAAGATCAGAGGATTTTAGAATATTAAAAATGGATAGGATCAAAGTCGAGTAATTATTTATGGAATTGAAGGAGTAAGAGTAAAGAGGATTAGAATTCTGAGACAAATTAAAAGTGCTCCAATCTATCCTATAGTTGGGCTTTAATATTTTTGAACGATATTTATTTTGTTCAAGTTGAAATTTTATTAAAAAATTGAACTAATATTCTTGATCACCGCATCAGGAGAATGCCCAAAAGATGAGTGGTTATGATATAGGACTCAAATTCAGATCTGAGGTGAATGACTATAGGTAGCAATTCAAACCTAATCTAACAAAATGCAAAGGGGCTAGAAGGCCCAACTCCTCTAGACTTATAATCCTTCCTCGATAGGACTGCCAACTAAGCGCCACCAAGTGCATTGAAATTATATCTGGTCATATGAGTTGCAAGAGAAGATGGCTTGTTGTTTTAAGAAGAAGATTGGGATTGACATCTAAGAAATCCTAGTGACCCCGGATTATGAGTGGTGGATCATGCTTCTAAAACTAAATGCAGTTAATGTTTTATTTATAGTGGTTTGTTAATGTGGTGGAGATTTTATCATTTATATCTTCTTACTTATCTTTCTATGTTTTTAAAGGGGCTTTGTTTTGTTTAGAATAGAAAACTTTTTCCCTAAACACTAGTGAGCATGGCTTTTAAAACCGGACCGGACCGGCCGGTTCAACCGGTTGAACCGCGAACCGGCCGGCCGGCCGGTTACGGTTCAAATGAAAACCTGCTTTCCAGAAAACTAGGATAAACCCGTTCGAACCGGCGGTTCCACCGCCAAACAGCCGAACCAGTCCCGGTTTTTTATAACCGGCCGAAAAGCTTATACGCGGAGAGGAAAAAAAACGCGTCGACGTCTGCTCGACTCTTCGGCTTCGAGCTTCAACGGAGGAAAAAAAAAAACTCATTTGAAGCCTTCGACCACTTCTTCCCCGACGGCGTGCAAAGCTAACAGCGTCGATGCCATGGCTACACCAATCCGTCTGTTACTGCAAGGGAGGCAGTAGAACCCTAGACCGATTCCAGCCTCTGTAGAAGAAATCAATGGGAAAGCAGTGGCCTTTAAGTGTGCTCGGTTGCGGATTAAGTTAAAATGGCGCGAAACAGCTTTCGAGTTGGTGCTGAACGGAATGATTAGGTTTTATGAGGAAGAGGGAATGTGAATGTGAGCCTCGTGAGCTGAATGATGCCCATTGCACTTAACTGATCTATTATTTTTATCTTTTTCCCTTCGATCTCTGTGTTTTTCGGTTATTTACTTATTTTTCATCTCTCTTTTCTTCTACTATTTATATGGCCATATGGGGGAATGAGAAAGGTATCTGAAGGTGGATGAAGCCCGGCCGAGAGTTCTACTTGTTTGAGAATTTTTGCAGTAAGTTGAAAAAGAAAGCTTTGCTTGCAGTTTTCTACCATGTAGTTTTCTATCTGACATAGTTTTCTACCTTGCATTTTTTATGTTGTAGTTTTTTTACCTTGGGTTTTAATTTGTGTATATGATTTTATTATAATATTTAAATATAATAAATATTTATTACGTCATCCGGTTCAACCCCGGTTCGACCTCGGTCGAACCATCAAACCGCTAACATCTCCTTCTTCCGATTCATTGACCGGTCCAGATTTCAAAGCCGAGCTAGTGAGAACTAATCTCCAGGCAAGCTGCAAGTGTCTATCGTACACCAGTTTATGTTTTCCTTTTATGTAAAATCAGAGAAGTTTTAGTGTATAAAACGCAAAGTTTTAAATGTCGGTCAAAGTTCTAGTGAAAATTATTTTATTTCCTAACTAAGCGTTTCAATTTTCAGTTCTAGTCAAAGTTGTAATTAAATGGGTTTTATTTTTATTTTGGATTTGAGTTTGCAATTAATGAATTAAAATTTATAATGAAAAGAAAATGATAAATGATATAGAGCATGAATAGTTAAAGATAATACAAACAAACAATATATAAAGAGATATATAAAAAGAACTAAAGAACTTAATCCCTTAACCTGGAGTATAAGGTTACTAGGTTAACATCTAATGTATGTTGGATTTTTAGGTAGATAGATGTTTGAAAGTTACAAACTACCCTACCTGGTAGGTATGACGTCCCCGGTCAAGATCCCATGGTTGTCCATCGCCCCGGGTTCGTCAATGTACATAATCTACTGGTCGAATGTCGACCTAAGGATCCTTGTCAGTAAACATGGGTTACCTCATCCAAGGGGACCTCATAGGCTTAGAGAACCTAACCCTAGGCTGACAATTAGAAGGTGCACAGGCTATGGATGTTGAACATATGTCTATGTTATATAGCCTAGGGTGTCGACCTTATGCTATATGCATTGTTCATGAAGAATGAAGGCTAGTACAAACCTGGTGCCTAAGGCTTCTATCAACACTCCGCATCACCTATCGGGGTCACAAGTGCAGTGGATTTGTATTCCGAGTCATTATAATCTATGAACGAAGATATAGTTGAACCTACGTATATTCAATCATATGATATGAGGTGTCATAGTATAATTCCTATAGATAGAAGGTTAATGTTTTGTCGTAAGGAATATATACATGAAAAAGAGTGTATCCATAACATTGTAGATGAAACAAAGAGAGTTTCAAATTACACTTTTACCTAAAAGATATCAAGTCATAGCATCATGGTTATCATATATACCTAAAAAAAAACATGAATATTTTAGAAAACATAAGTTCTAAGAAGCTTCTATCAAAGCAAGACATGTAAACATTGAATCAAATTAGTAATATCTAACTACAACACAAGGACCAATCATGGCAAATTATTAAACTGGAAAAATAGTAACCTTAAGTGCATGGTGGAATGCATTAACATAATACAAAATAGAACCTCTCCAAATAGAATGAAAGAAAACTTGACAATTTTTGCTTAATCAAAATCTCATTTCTAGGACACAATTACGGGCAAATACAAGTAACCATTACATACCAAAATAGCTCTTTGAACTTCTGTTAATCATAAATACAAATGAAAAATACAAAATTCTCTATTTATGATAAGTGACATATGTTTCAACAAATAGAAATATTGTATATGTGAGTAAGTGAATATTCTGATTACAATATAATTTGGTAGAATCGTGGCAATTGCCTTCATAAGGTTGTTAATAGTTGTATATATATTTGAATAGACAGTTAATTATGCAAAAATGAAGGCTATACATTATGACTTAAAGTCTTCCTTGCTCCAGAATAGTGTTCTGGAAAAGAAATTGTAATTTGAGTAAAGAAATGACTCCAGATTACATTTTTCTTACAAAAAAATTATGATACAGCAAACAGGGAGAAATGACTATGCCTTATGGAAGAATAAGTGTACTATTTGCTCAAGTATATAAAATGTAATAATAAAAAAAAAGAATCATGTGTGATATTAAAACTGTTTTCAATAATACAATAAACTAAGAACTGCAATCACAAAAAAATGCATTAATTCGGCTTGTAAACAAGGGGTAATGCGACAAACGGATGTGACGAACATAAAATTGGAATTCACGTTGCTATAACAAAGCTACATCGTTGATATTATTGCTCACTTTCATACATATTTCTTTTATACAACAGTTTAGAGCAGTAATTCAGTCTCGCAAGCCAGAATATGAGACAAAAATAGTTTACATAACGCAAGTAAAATGAAAAAGAAATACTGTTGAATCCTTCCAGTGATGGTTAATAAAATGGCTTTAAACAGATAAACGCTTCGCCAAATAATCGTTTTAGCTCGAGTGAAATAATCAGCAAGAGGATGAACTAATATATTTTATTGGTAAGGATGAGCAAACTGATTTGAAATTTCTGGATTAAGTATAAAAAAAAATAAAAAAAAAATTTGTATTCAAGCGAACAAATTAATTCATTAAAACTTTAGGCGAGGTATTAACGTGACTTAGATCTTATCCATACCTCTCACACTCGACCAAATGGAGAACATGCAATAGCCGTCCGCCCCCTTGCCCTCTCACACTCGACCAGACGGAATACTACAAAGAATCGAAGGGTTAGACGAAGAGAGGAAGAGACACATACGCATGCCGCTGCCTTGCCCTAGGTTCAATCAAATGGGGGAGACACGCACGCACGCCAGCACCCCCCTCTCTCTCGCGTGTGCGACTCAGCCAAACGGAAAATTAGTACGTGCGATATCCGGACCATTCGGAGACAAATCCGGACGCACCAGGTCATCCGGATGCACTGGGGTCGAGGTGACTTGGCGCGATTCGCCTCAGAACAAATTCGGATATCACACATAATAATTTGCCCGGCCGAACAGGAGGAAACGCACAAGTCGGTCCCATTGATGCCCTAAATGCACTAAGAGAGCTTAATTACCATCTTATCCTTCTTAATCTAAGAGTTAGAATCATCTTGTAGGGTTTGAGAAGTAATTTTACGGCTGATTATTGTGAAATGACTAATTTGATGAATAGAATTTGCCAATTTTTAGTTGGATTGAATTTAACTATGATGAATTACATTAATTATTCTTCAATTTATTTTAAATTAATTCAAAATGAGTTGATTTTGTGTTATTTAAGTTCAGTTCGATTTATTTGCGTTTTATTATATTCAAACTGAGTTAATTTGATTTTGAAAGGTTTGATTGTAAAATAAAATGACTAAGATTATGATTTAATTGATTTTAGATTAATTTTGATCAAACGTACTTACCAAATTTTAAAATGAATTTGTATTTTTTTCAGATTAATTTAGTGCACATCGAACCTACGCCGACTAGCTTGTCCTTAAATAAATTTTTTCTTTAAATTGGGTTCGATTAAATTAATTTCATTTTAAATAGCTTTGATTTAATTTTAGTGAATTGAAGATGAATTAATTTAGGCCCATCAAAGTCGTCGAAGTCTAATTGACCTCGAGTCGAGTCGAGTCGAGCCAACAGACATTGAGTTGAATTGACTCAACATAGCACGATTTAAAAAGATTTAGATTGAATTAGCATTCATTAACTTGAAGTCGAATTAAATAAATTTAAATTGGTGTAAACCTATTCGATTGAAATCAAATCAATACGATCGAGTTTGAGCCAACATTGTGTCATCCGATGTTCACCTAAGGGAAATCTTAGAGGTGACTTCTACACTAAAGTAAGGATCCCTAAGTTCTAGGAGAACCATAGAGGAAGATATATCGTTTTATTATCATGATTTTGATTATGAAAGTAATGATACCTTATCCAAATTATTATAGTTAAACACTTGATCAAACATCATTTTGATCATCCGGGATCATATGTTATCCTTTCCTGAGTTGACTATGATAATCAGGATAAATTCAAAAGTTTGTAATTCGAACCTATTAAGGTGATATTTTTGCCCCTTGAGATGACATATTATTCATAATGAAGTGTTCAATTTCAAAATTAAAATTCTAAAAAATTAAGTTCTCTTCTCTTAAAGCTAATTAAACCTTTTTTTCAAAACAACAATTTTTCAATCAAACACCTTCCAGGTTTTCTATCTAATCCCGCTTTATTTCTAGCACTAGACATCTCGTCCATATCAACAATCTGATTCTACATAATTCATCAACCAAGATTCAAGATAGAAATTCGGCCAACTTGGCAAAAAAAGGCATGCCGGTTATTGAATTAAAAAGAAGACATGGCCCAAGATGTAAGGAAACGAGTTTTCAGAGCAAAAAAATGCAAACAAACTTACAGCCACAGGCGGCAGCCTAAAAGAGAGGATGAGATCCGAGAGGAGCTTCGGCCTTCGAGTTCCAAGAATGAACAAAAAAGGCGATCTGAGAGAGTTAAAGGCCGATAGTTGAGAAGCTATCAGTGAAGCCTGCGGCAAGACTGAAGGGCAAGAGAGATTACCTGCGTGAAGAGAGGATGAGAGCCGGGACTCGGGAGTAGCTTCGGCTTTCTAGTTCGAACCCTCGCCTCGTGGCTTCGGTGACTGTGTTGCGTGCGTGAATAGATGAATGAAGTAGGGTTGGGCAATGCCAAAGATAAGGGCAAAAAAAATCCTTTCTTTCCTTCAATCCTTGACGGGCTTAAACGGAGTGGTAAAATTGAGGGAAATATGGACTTTAAGTGGTATATCAGTAAATTTAATAGTTTGGGTGTTAAATATGTATTTTTTATAGTTTCAAGTGTTATGTATGTAAAAATCCCAAAAAAAAATTAGGTAGGGGGTAAAATACCGAAATTGCCCCCTTCTTATTTTTTTCTAGCGGGAACGTGGTCCATACCGTTGGCCAAAAAGTTTATGACTCCATTAATGGATAACACCCATTTTGCTGGAATTCTGCTCAAAACCAGCATAAATACTGCTGTCAAAGGCAAGATTTTTAATAGGAATAGGTTTATAACTAAAATAAGTAAATAGAGCTTAATACGAATATAATTTAAATATGAGTAACTATATGATTTAAAATAATATTTTCTGAGAAATGAAAATCATTTTTAAGTTTTAAAATCAGTTTTATATTTTCTAAAGAAAACAAAAAATTAAACTATATTTTTTTCCTTAAAAAATGTAAAAACTTATTATGTTTTAAAAATTAAAACTATATTTATTTTATTTTCTCATTTTTTTTTATTTATGCATGCAACACAAGCACCGAAGCCACGAGGCGATGGTTGGAACTCGTAGGCCGAAGCTACTCTTAAGTCCTATCTCTCATCCTCTCTTAACACAGATAATCTCTCTCGCCCTTCAGTCTTGCTACAGGCTTCACCAATCGTGGTTCATACTTCTCACATCTTGGCCTTTAACTCTCTTAGGATTGCCTTTTTTTGTTCATATTTGGAACTCGAAGGCCGAAGTAACTCGCTCTCATCCTCTCTTTTAGGCTACCGCTCGAAGCTGTAAGTTCGTTTGCCTTTTATGCTCTGAAAAACTCGTTTCCTTGCATCTTGGGCCATGTCTTCTTTTCAATTAATTAGGCTACTTTGAATAGAAGCATTAAGGCCTATTCTGAAATCAAATTAGGCCACTTCTAAGTGGTAGTAAGCTATATTTTTTAACCAAAAATCTAAAAACTAATGGGCAACTCTGAAGAGGAGTCGTAAACATCATCCAAAATAAAACTACTAGGCAACTCTGAAGATGGGTCGTAAGCTCCTTCTCAATTAAAATCATTAGACAACTCCTAAATGGAGCCGTAAGCCCCAAACTAAAAAAAACATAATGATCAACTCCTAAAAATAACTATAAGCCCCAAATTAAACAAACCAACCATGATAACTTTGAATGGAAGCAGTAAGATGTGTTTTAACTTAAATTGAACTACTTCTAATAAAAGTTGTAAGCCCCAAACTTTAAAAACTTAAAAACAAAAAAATGTATATGCCTTCAGCGACTGTTTGACAGGGGTAATAAATTTGAAACTAAATTCAGCTCGCAAACAACGAATATCGTGTTTGGTGCATCATTAAATTTAGACTCAAATAATCTTTTGTCAGCAAGGGTAGAGAGAGGGTAGTTGAGTGATTAAAACTATCCCTTTTATAGAGGCACTAATTATAGTTGAATGATTAAAGTCTAGCGATGAGGTATATATTACCTAATCTCACTTTAATCACTCAACTATCATTAGTACCTCTATAAGATGGGTAGTTTTAATCACTCAACTATCCTCTCCTGATTCCCCTCTCTATTTACGAAACCCTACCTAATTGCTCTGGAGCTCCCTTCTCTACTTGCGAACGCCTCCTTCCGACTCTGGAGCCTTGCGGCTGCCTACAGGACCCCGACACCCTGCCCTACTTGAACCAACATGCATATCTCGTTGAACTCCAATTTCGACCTTCTGCCGCTTGTGCGATCTAAGCCGAACATAGCAACTCCCCCGAGCCACCAACCCCTTTTATCCTTTCCTCTCGACAAGCAGATATACTCCCTCGCTTTTCTCTCTTTCTTCCTTTCCTTTCTTACTTTCTTTCCTTTCTTCTTTCTTTTTCTCTTGTTCTTCCCTCCTCCGTATCTTTGCAAGCTTCAAACTGGTTAGCAAGATTCTCTTAAATTTCCTTCAAAACAGTTTCTTTTATATACAAGGATTCTTCCCTCCATTTCCAATTCACTCAGAATGCAAAGTTGTTCTTCTTCTGTGAGTGTAGAGCTCCCAGTAGCGCAGAGGCACTAGCTCCAGTGATTCCTTGAGAAGCGTCAGGAATGTAAATTAAAACTTAAATTATCTAGCTCCATTATTTTTCTTTGATTTTAGGATAATGGCCAACTTACTTATTAACAAGTAATATGGCCTTAAAACTGCATGGTTTGAAATTTCTAAAGATCTACTAGCATAAACTTATTTTTGCTGCTATTAAGATTGTGCAGCACCATGAAATTCGAAATCCTAAAGCTTGGAAGAAAGAAAATGCAAAATTATGTTTGTCAAAACGCAAGGGTAACTCTCTATGCTAACCACTATGGTCCATCCAAGCTTAGTTGTTGCAGTTCAATTGATCTTGGTTTGGAGGTTCTGCATTAATTAGGATCATAGTGCAAAATTTCGGGTAAATTCCTATGTTAGAAAGGCATACTTCTAATATAATTTTTTAAATTTACTTGTTTATATATTGATTCTAAACACCATGAGAGCACATTAAGTACAATTCATTCAAGCTGGGGCCTGATATCCGGACCACAGATAGTTTTTAAACTTGTAAAAGAGAAAAAATCTCTAAATAGATCTGTAAAGTATGTCAAAGAATGGAAAGGTTTTTAAGCTAAGCTATAGCTGTTAATAAAATCTTATCAATTTTATTGTCGAGTTACAACAAAGAATCTTCAAGAATTTGATTAGCAAGAGTTTGAACTTCATCATAATTAAGACTGAAATTTATTAAAAAATAAAAATTAATTTCAGATGGGGTAACAGAAACATTCTCCCAAAACGAAGGATGTAAAGCTTGATTTTTAGAGATATTAAATCTTTCCACATAATGGATAGTATGTATATAATGAAGCTCTTACAGCCATAGGGTGGGGCCTCTATATATAGGCCTCAAGAGAAATTAAAAGACACATTCGCTCCTTGGGCTTACATAAAACAAGAGGGTAAAATGGAAATTGCAAAACTAAATTAAAATACACTTAATAAACGAAAATAAAGCAAAGTGATCTCGGTCGTCGATCTTCAGCTCCTCGAATTGGCATGGACGGTTGGATGTCCGCATCACATAGGGTTTTCATGAGATCAACATGAAGATTTCTCAAGGAAATTTCTCATTGATCAATAGGGATGTTCATATCATGGATTGCTAAAAAGATGCAAACGAAAAGGTCTTACCACAGTTTAATGAGAAATACCTTAAGATGAAGCCTGAAGGTCGAGCGGAAGCAACCGAGCAGGAGAACCGCGAATCCGAGCAGGAGAACAGTGAACCCGAGCAGGTGAAGTACGAATCCGAGAAGGGAACTGCGAATTCGAGCAGGAGAACCGCGCATCCAAGCAGGTGAAGCAGATGAACCACTGAATCCGACTCTCCAAGAAGGAGAACTGCTAACGTAAGGTCGAGCAGAGCAGACGCAGAAGCTGCGAGAAAAAAGAAATTAGGGCGTCGCATCTAAGCTTGTCCCCGCCACCTGCACCGCCCCCCGCGTCAAAAAAGTTAGGCATGCTCGATAAAGAAAACGACAAAGTTTTAAAACGAAATGGTTTGACAATAAAAAATTTATGACTGATGCTCATTTGGTCTATTATGAGGATCGGGTATGTGACTTGGGTTTAGTGTATGCGGGTTGGGTGGCGCCCATCAGGTTCGGTCGGCAAGTAAGTTGTTACCGAATAGGCGAATAGTAATGAGTAAGTTATCTTATCACGACTTGCGAGTTGCGACATAAAGTATATGCAAATTTATTTCAGTTTTTAAATTTTTTATAGTATCATTTAAGTTAAAAAACAAAAGAAATGAAAATATCATCTATAATATATATTAAAATTTATGTATATCTATAAAAATTGAAAATTTAAAAAAAAATTAAAAGTGAAAACAATTTTTTTTTGAGTTTTTTTATAATTTTTTATAGTATCATTTACTAAAAAAACTCCAATATTATTTACCGAAAAAAGGGAAAAAAAACCAAGTGGTTAGTTGTTCTAACGACTGCTTTTTTATCATTTTTTTTAATATATATAACACTAACAATAGCAACATTCAGCCTTTATCCCATTATGTGAGGTCGGTTACATGAATCTTTTTTTCTTCATGGTGCCCCGCTAAAAGTTAAATTCTCATTTAAATCTAATAAAGAAATATCATTTCTAATATTTTCTAACCAAAACTTTTTAGGTCTACCTCTACCCTTCTCAACATAAGTCAAATCTAATACATCTACTTTCATAACCGGGTCATTGGAAGGTCGTCGGTTTATATGACCAAACAATCTAAGGCGACTCTCTATTATCTTATCTTCCATTGGAGCTACTCCAACTTTTTTACGCATATGCTCATTTTGTATCATGTCTTTAAGAGTAAAGCCACTCATCCACTTGAGCATCCTCATCTCTACAACACTTAACTTAGTATTATGCTTCTCTTTTTATGGCCAACATTCTGCACCCTAAAGCATTGCAGGTCTAACCACAATCTTATAGAATTTTTTCATTCATTGCATAGTCCAATCCTTCTACTTATGCTATTTTTCAATTATTATTGTATGGTTAGGATAAACATGACTTTAATTAACTTCAATTAGGGGTGTCAACATTTGACACGACTCGAAAATTCAACTTAAAAAATTTGGATTAGGGTCAAACCGTTTGTGAAATGGGTTGGGTTTGGGTTCAACAAACCAGTTCGCACTTCGACGAGGTACCTTCCCTCCTCTTCTCCTGTTTTTCCTCTTATCCTGCCTCGCCTGCATACCGCTCTAACCGCAGCCTCACGGTCCCAATTTTCCCTTCCTAGAGCCACCGTCGCACTCACATCGAACTAGGAAGACATGCCGCCGTTGGTGCTCAGTTTGAACCTAAGCATCTCCACGGGTCGAGTCAGGTCAACCCGGTAGCTTGTGCAGGTCGGGTCCAAGTTGAAATACTTGACCCGTTTACAAAAACGGGTAGGGTTTGTGTTAGGTCAACTAGCGTTGGATCAATTCGGAATTTGACCCTAATTCGACCCATGATTCGATTTTGACAGTCCTACATGCAATAAATGTACAAATAATATTGCAAAGCATTTGAAATCTTTGGCTTTGATAGTGCTTTGGTGACTACATGTGATCTTACGTCCTACAAGCTGTGCCAAATATATATTTTGATGTACAATATTTATGGAAAGTAAAAAATATTAATGCACCATTCTAAAGAATGATATGCCAAATTTTAAAAAGATTTAGAAATACACACTCTAATCGCGTAGCTTTTGAAAAAAAAATATATTGAACTGTGCGTTGTTTACTTGTTTTCATTGCTTTCTAATACATATAATTTTTTTATATATTTAAATAATTCATATATGTTAGTAATGCTTTAATGTTTGATATAATGATATCATATTTTTTGTATATTAATACATGCATAAATTCTTCATTTAGTTTGAATGGTCTTTATCCAGGGGTTTAGTGTTTGAGTGCTATTTTGTATATCTTTGTTTGGTTAGAGGGACTATTGTCGGGAGATCAAGGTCGACATAATGTAGTTGGGTGATAGAGTTTGGCGATACCGTAGCCTCATGATGGATGTCAGATAGACCATAGTCAGGTGTTAGAGGTTGGACAGACGGTAGTCAACAAGTGGAAGTCGAAGGGATCGTAGTCGATCGACGGAGGTTGGTGGGATCGTAGTCAGATGACAAAGGTCGGAGGGATCATTCTCAGGCGATGGTGATTGGAGGGATTATAATCGGATGATGATGGTCGGAGGGACCCCAATCAAGCGATTAAGATCAGAAAGATTGTAGCCTAGCGATAAAAGGTCGGTGGGATTTTAGTCGAGTGAAGGTGGTCAAAGGGACGTCAATCGCCTGACTACGATTCCTTCTACCAATGTTGCTCAAGGCTCGACTACTATCCCACCGACCTTCAAATATATCATGTACATAGTCGAATTGAGCAGCTCAACAAGATGAATCCACTAGGATTTCAATATCATTAAAGGTTCTTACATGCTAAATTAACGCTTAATACATTTAGTGCTAGATTGTACGTGCATCTATACTAGTACATTTATTATGCATTCAATATTCATGTCCTATTAATGCATTCATATTAAAATGCATGTCATTTTAGAGGGACTATAAAAAATGCATGTCATATAAGACTTGATAAAACAATCGAACTAACTTTGCTAAAAAATGTTGAAAATATAAGTAGGGTTGGTCAGTGGTCACCTACCACAATCAAAATAACTTTGCTAACATAACTGACATATAAAAATACTCTAAATTGAGATTTCTTTCTCCTCTCTCCCATCTCTCCTCTTCTCCTCAACTAAGACAGAGATGAGGTACTTTAAATGGGATGGTTGAATGAGATATTTTAAACATATTTTATTGACATATCATCGCAACGCTCGAGACCAGAACACCACACCACTTGCTCAAAGCATTGTAGAAAAGAGAATGTGATATTGTAGCGCCCAGCTCTATAGTGCCACTGTGCCCCCAATCTTGAACACTCCAATAGAGAAAAAAGCACCATTACACTCACTAGTAAAGCACCACAGTGCTACAAAATTTTCAAGCATGCAAGAATTTTAATTCAATTTTATAGGCATTAATAGTTCATTAGAAAATCATTCACTAATACAAATGAGGATCATTACATAAGCAAAAGTTTGCTCACATACTCGCTAGGGAATGAGAACGACCTCTAATTGCATGACAATTTTAAATAAAAGGGGTCTTATTTATTAGAAAATAAGAGCCGGGGAGGGGGGGGAGCTCTTATGAGGGAGGAGGATGCACAATGGTGGTTGGTCAACGCTAAAATGGCCACCTGAGGTGGCATCAATTGGCATGCTGACTTAGCCTCACTCTAAAAGGTTCAAGGAACTTGATTTAGGCAATGAGTTAGGTTAGATTTGGCTAAGGAGCTTAGGTTCATTTGAGAGTTTTGAGTGGGCTTAAGTCAAAGGATTTGACCCAATTTGGGCTAGTCCAAGTGGGTTGGGTCACCTAGGGAACTAGGTCAGGATCTTAGAAAGGTTAAGCAAGATTTGAGAGGGTTTTGGCCTAGGTTTGATTGGGTTTAACTCAAGTAACCTAAGAAGGGTCATTTATTCTTTTTGGCCGAACTAAGGTTCACCATGGTCAAGGGGCCGGCCTGACCATGGATCAAGCATGATACAAAATGTCCTTAAAATTGATTAAGCTTTATGCCAAACTCGCTACTTTGGATTGGATGAATTAGGTTTTATTTAGAGCTTCTTTATAATTTGGTCAAAAATTTTAGTGAACCAATGTCAAAGGGGTTCGACCATGGGTCAACCATGAGCCAAAGTGCTCTTAATATGGGTTCATAACACCTAGGCCTAATTCCCAAGTCAAATAGACTACGGTTCGATGTTTAGGCTTAAAATTAAAACAACAACAACAATAATAATAATAATAATAAAAGGTTAGATGTTTAGGTTCGAATTTTAAGGATTTTGGGTTAAGGGGAGTTTTGTTAAACCCCTTTAGTCAAAAGGGTTGACCAAGTCTTTTCCAAGAATGGGATATATGTTAAAATTCTTGAAGTAATCTCAAGTAAATGCTTCATTTACCAATGATTCTTTGTTACAACCACCAAAGATAATTGAAGCTTTTGAGCTAAACAATAAATGTAAAATGCTTGAGAATTAACTTTTGATGAGTGCTTTTAAACCATTAAAATTCTCTCACATATTAGATGCTATATCACAATATTGACCACATATTCTATGTATATTTAACAAATATTTTGCAAGAAAAATTTTAAGTGAAGAAGCATTCAATGCAAGTGCAATTGTTGAAGAAACATGACTAATACCTATGAATATTTCAATTTATCTACATACATACCGCAATAGTTAATTGTTGTATTGTGGACACATTGGGAGAGGGAGAGAGAGAGAGAGGAGGGGAGAGAGATATGAAAATAACTAATTAAAACTTAACATAACGAACTAATTAGTAAGTAAGTCAACATAAATTTTAATCAGTTAATTTAATTAATTTAATTAAATTTACATGAGTTATTAATTTTGTTAGTTAATTTAAGAAGTTAATTGAATTAATTTAAATTTATTTATTAATTGTTTGCGCCGGATTTGTCATGGCACCTTTAATTTGATCCAAGCACGGGTGTCATGGCCTAGAAAAGTTATTATGTCCGGATAAAAAACCAAAAATCCGGACAAATACCGAGCGATACCGAGTGCTGTACCGAGCACTAAACCAAGCCCCCAAAGGACATGACGCTTTGTTATTAGTCTTTGGACACGTTCGATGTCCGGAAACAATAATTACTCCATGGCCTGCCCCACCTCGGCCCTCTGCTTCTTTCTCAAGGCAAGACAAACGGTGCGGGGGTGCAAACAAAGTCGAAACTTTTCCCATCGGAGCTTAGAGAATATGTGATTTTGTGGCACTATTGTTGGTACAATTTGTTTCTTATTGAAGTTAAAACTATGTCAAAAATTAGAATTGTACAAATTATTATTTGTCATTTAGCAGCAACATAGACTAATTTGGATATTCAAATGTCTTTAACTAATGTGGCAATGTGCTATAGGGCTGCAAGCAAATCAAACTTTGGATGAGCCACTCGTTGTTCGATCTTATTAAAGCTTGTTTGTGATCATTTAACTAACTAAACAAACAAATTTGAACAACTTTTTTAATACTCGACCCTTAAATAAACAAATTTAAACACTAATGTGTTGGTTCATTTATGCTCACGAACAACATCATTTGAAGCTCATGAACATGCTCGACATTAAGCTCGATAAGAAGCTCAATTCGTGTTTGATTCAAAACTCATAAATAAGCTCGATAAAAACTCGATTAATATGTAATTATAAAATTGATAAATATACATAATATAAATATTTTAATTTATTGAAACATAATGATATAATTATTTTAATTAATAAATTTAAAGTCATTAATTATTATAATATATGTTGTAGTTTTAATTTCCTTACAATTATTAATTTATTATATCGTTAGATTTTGTTCATTTGATAGTTCAAGAATACTCGTTAAATTTGTTCATGAACATGCTTGTTTGATAGTTTAAAAAAATTTGTTAAATATATTCGAGAATAGAGCTCGTTAAGGCTTGTTTGTTTAAAGCTCGATAAACACTATATGAACTGAACATGAACCAAACATGAGTAACATTAATTTAAACAAATCAAACATGAATACAAACTGTTGTACTTTGTTCCTAGATTTAGGTTTTAGGCTTGTATAACCTTGTGTGTAGCCTTTTATATTACATTTGGTGCCTATAAGTATAGGTCTTGTAGTATGTAATAGGGATGGTTTAAGAAATATAGTTTCTTGTGTTTGCTGCCTCCCTCTTCTCTTCTCCTCTCTCCCTCCTCCTCCTCTCTCAACTTCAAAGAAGAAGAAGTGTTCTTCCTCTCTTGCCGGAGTTGGATTCAACATTTGGTATCAGAGCCTCGTTGAGGCGATCTCGAGGTGGAGGAGAGGAGCCGGAGATGAGTTTTCTTGTCTAAAGAAAACTAGGAGAAGAGGGCGGTGTCGGTTTGGCTCGGCTGATCAGGCTGGAGGTGCCTTTAGAGGCGGAGCGTGCGAGTGTTGCACGCGGAAGGCCAGGCTGCAGGTATTGAAGCAGACGTCGTCGGCGGAGGCAGAAGGACGACTTCTTGATCGCAGAGGAAGAATAGCATGCAATCTTGGCAGGTTCGCTTGAATCTGAACCTACTTTCTTGAGGAAGACTGGCGGCAAGTAGGCGGAGGCGGTCGAGGCAAAAGAAGGCTGATCGCTGAAGCCTTGCGGGAGAATCGTGTCAGGTTGTTCGTTCATGGTGTTTGAGCGGAAGTAGAGTTCGTTCTTGATCGCAAGAATCGGACGCTCGCCTGGAGTGGTCGGTCGCGTTGGCTTCTTGATCAGCGGAGGCAGATGATCCACGGGAGATGCGGGAGCTTGGGCTCACGCGAGAGTGGAGTTGAACGGAGCAGTGTCGTGTGGCCCGGTGACCTGGTGACACGATTCAGTTCGCGTGAGGCAGACTGGCGCCGGGCTGAGACGAACGGCGGAGGCCGTCTTGGCCGTTGGTTTGCACGGGAAGAACCGGAGGCGACATTCGGCGCAGGTGTGAAGAGCTCGCGCATGGGCCTCTTGATCAGCTAATTTGGACGCCGGACTTGGTTCGGCGGCTGGCTCTTGTGCAAGAAGCTGGCGACGGGTGAAGCGGGAGCATCCCGCGGGTTCAGAGTTGAGACGGAAGAGTTCGAAGGCACGGTGTGTGCCGATTTGAACAGAGCTTCAAGGCGCGTGGACGCGAGATTCGTTTACCATGAAGAGGGCAAGAATCCTACCGACGGTGAACGTGGAAGCACAAGTGTAGCCGTGGTTGCCATTCTGAATCTTTTAGGACTTGTCCTCTGCAAGAAGTTGATGTCATGGTGACATCTGAAATCATCTAAAAAAAAAGTTGAGAAGATGAACGGTGCAGGAAGGATCGGAAGTTGGCTGAATGAGCTTTGAATTTGATTATAGGAAGTTCGGCTCGATTGGAATGTGAAGCCGCCGGATCCGTGGAGTCTCAGACCGCTGGATCTAGTTCTTGTGCAAGAAGCTGTGCGGAAGGAAGTTTGTTCGCATGAAGCTGAACTTGGGCCGCTCATTTGGCTTAGGCTAGGCACTGGACGGAGGAAAGAAAACGGAGCAAGCGTTCTTTCTTGGGTGTTCGCCGGACTTGGCGAAGGAAGCTGCCAGCCGGAGAAAGAAGAGCCGGTCAAGCCCAACTGGGCTTGGTAACGCGATTCAATTCGCATGCGGCATAGCTTCTAGCCAGAGGTTCGTCGGACTCGGCGAAGGGAGCACGAGATCTTGGCAGGATTTTGCCAGATTCGGCAAAGGCAAATTTTGTTGCCGGTGACCGCCGACGTGCAGAGCAAACGAAGGCCGGGTGCAGGCATTGGGCTTACAGGAGCTTCAGGAGGAAGCATAGGGAGACACGTTGGATATTGCGTGTACAAAGCTTGGCCTGAAAGCAGGCGGAATGAACGAGCTGTGTGGCTTGGACGAAGTCAGGAGGAGGCTATGCGATGGTCCGAACTGGGAGATATGTTCGAGACAGACGTTGATTTCATGATTTGATCGCTGGAGAGAAGCCGTGTAAGGCACGGATGGTGGCTGTGCTGCTTGGGCTGCTAATCTGTAGGCAAGAAATCTCAAGAAGCCGGACGTGAAGGGCTGTTGGAGGTGCAGACGAAGGCAAGGTCTGCATGCGGGCAGTTCATTCGAGTTGACAGCGAGCTCGCGAGGGAGTATGTGTGGGAACAGATTCAAGTGGAGAAAGATCCACGTTCGGGCTGTTTCGTGCAAGGCTCATCGGAACAGGCGGTTTTGCCGGAAGCCGAAAGTCGGAGGTGACTTCGGTGGTGGCCTGGTGCCACGATTTGAAGTTCACAAGAAAGATTGTGAGCTGGTTCGACCACGAGACGTAAGTTCATTTGGTTGGAGTTGAGTTCGGGTATAGGAAAAGTGACGGCCTGTAGCAAGGGAGATTGCCCGGGTTGGGCACTTGAAGCTACTGATAGAGGCAGAAGCCGGTCCGGCGGGTGCAGGCATCGGGCTTACAGGTAGAGACGGAGCTGGCTTGTGCGGTAGGGAACGACGGCGTCAGCTTCGGAGATCGGGCTCGGGTAGAGAGCCGGATGTAGTGGTCTGAGGTGGCAGAAGACATGGCCAGCGAGAAGGATTGATCTGGCTTTCAAGAAGCTAGATTGTGGATTCTTTTGTAGAATCTTGCTTGCTTGTTGAAGTTTCAAGTAGATGGTGGCTCAGACAGGGTCAGTGAGTTTGAACAGCTGACGGAACTACATGAGGATTGGAGATCCTTGCAGCTCATGGGGAGCAAGGTAGAGTGTAGTCGTAGGCGAGAGAGCCTGACGGGAGCTCGTTGCACGAGCTGAGCAAGCTAGCCAGAGCTTGTGATCGCGTTGGAGTCGCGAGAGAGCGAAAGATCAGTTTGGATCTTTGAGGTGGAGTTTTGGACTTCAAGTGGAGTCCTGGAGATAATGATGTGGAGTCGACTTGTTCTTGAGCTGTGCCGGGAGTGCTGAGCGCCTGGAGGTGCACATGGCACTGGCGGAAGACACATAAGGCGCTGGCCGGACGCGGCAGTGCAGGGCGTGAGTTTGTGACAACCGGAGAAGAACTATTGGGTGTGAGAGCGAGAAGAGGAATAGGTCTTTGTTAACGGCTGGTTCTTGGGCTTCTTGTGGAAGAGAGAAGATTTGAGGAGTAGAAGGTGTACACTTCTTGTTCGCCTCTGGTTTGGTCTTCGTCTTTGAAAGGCAAGAGGTTTGCCTGTTGGAAGCTGCTTGTGCCGTAAGATCTGGATCCTTAGCTGTACGCTGATTTGCAGGTGAGTTGATACTTGCTGGGCTCTCAAGTTTTTGGGGTTACGTCCCCTGGTTTACCCAACTGTTTGTTCTTGGTTGTTGTTTTAAGAACAATTGATTTTTTTTTTTTTTTTTGTAAATCGAGGACCAAGGTGGACATTTGTTGTACTTTGTTCATAGATTTAGGTTTTAGGCTTGTATAGCCTTGTGTGTAGCCTTTTATATTACATTTGGTGCCTATAAGTATAGGCCTTGTAGTATGTAATAGGGATGGTTTAAGAAATATAGTTTCTTGCGTTTGTTGCCTCCCTCTTCTCTTCTCCTCTCTCAACTTCAAAGAAGAGGAAGTGTTCTTCCTCTCTTGCCGGAGTTGGATTCAACACAAACAATAAAGCTGGAATCAAACACGAACTAAACTTAAATAAACTAATAATAAATGAACACTCACATACTCAGCTAGATTCGATTCATTTGCAGATCGAATGTGCTGGAAGATTTATTTCAGCCACTTATCTTAATTCTGTATCCCTTAGTTGACTTCGACAATTGCCACGAATTAGTAGCCGAAGGATAGTCCAAATTTCTGCAGGGTTTCTGATTTTCTTTTATATTGTTGCTAAGTTCTTTTCCCATATGCTCTTGCACGACACCTTAATTTCTTTTTCTCTTGGCTCCGGTGAATCGCAACTCCCACGTCTGCTCTGCTCTATCTTGCATTTTGTCAAACCATTTCGTTTTAAAACTAGGTCGTTTTTATTAAGTATACCTAATGGGTCCGAACATCATGATATTTGGAGCCCAATAAAAATGCATCACATCATCCCCTGCTCGATACTGAGCTCTATATGGGCTCGATACTCTATTGTACCGAGCAGTACTAAGCTCGATATTGCTCAATATCGAACTCAACTATACTGCCTAAATCTTGTATTAAGAGCTTATGTAGATTGTGCTCAAGATTTCTCTTTTTTGGTGATTCGGGCATCAGGAAACTCCAACTTATTTCCTGGAAGAGAACTTGTAGACCTAAACACTTGGGTGGGCTGGGCATTCCAGACCTTACTAGCCTACAATTTGCTAATTCCTGCTCTCTGGTTTTCAGATTCTATAATTTCAAATCTATTTTATTTGAGTTTCTTTATGCCAAGTATGGCACCCCTTGGACTCCGGCACACTGCAATGTTTCAAATACATGGACGAGATTGAAAGGGCTGCAACACAAATTACTCTAAAATTTGTTTTGATCTCAATTCGAATAGCACTGTCTCCTTTTTGTGGGACCCTTGGCTCTATGGAAAGTCTGTTATGAGTTTTCTCTCTAATTATAATCTGGAAACTTTAATCTCTCACCATGCCAGTATTTCAGATTTTTTTGGGGAATGAGGGTTGGATTTTTTCCGAGAGCTGCTCCTGCTGCTCTGTCACACGCACTTCAGCAAATTGGTTATATACAAAACTCGAATGGCACTTTATTTTGGCATAATAGGAAGAAGGCTAGTTTCTCTTCTTTTATCAATTTTTACCATAGGGAGGATAACATGCATGGTGGACTGGTATAAATTTGTGTGGCATAAGCACTATGCTCTTAAGTACTCTATATACTCGTGGATTGCCATCAATAATGGGCTCAAAACAGCTGATGAACTTATTAAGAGATCCATTATAGTGCCTTCTACCTGCTCATTTTGTTTTTCTCATCCGGAGACCAATTGCCATCTTATGTTTGAATGTGATTATTCATTCACTGTTCTACACAATCTCATTCCCATGGTGGGAGATTTCCTGTTACGACCTAGATTACGACAAGTTATTAATTTCTTGGGAGAGCAGACTTATTCGGGGAAAAAACAAAAAGAATTGCTTCTTCTCACGGCCTGTTGTGCTACATACTATCTTTGGAGGGAAAGGAACGAAAGAAAATTCAATTTCAAATTTAGAAGCACCTCTTCTCTTTGCTTGGTTATTAAGTATGCTGTTGAGGCAAAGATCTCTTCTTGGAAACATTCTGAAAATCTGATTATCCCTTGGTATATGTAATGAAATTGAGGCATTGCTGTTGGTTGGCTTTGAGGCGCTGGTGTTTTCTGGGGAGATTGTCTCCAGCTGGTTTGCTTTGTAGTGCACGTGAGGTGCTTTGTTGGTCTGCTCCCTGGATGGTGGGAACTTCTTCTCTGTTTTACTGTTCTGGATCTTGTTACAGTCCTCTGGATGGCTGTTTTTTGCAACTGGGGACTTTAGATTTTTTGTTGGAATTTCGTTCAAGGACGATGATGTAGCTGCTAATCATCTCCTTGGAGGGCCTTCTTCTTGGCAACCAGGAGATCTATCTTTCGTGGTTGCCGGTTTTTCTATTTTGCTCGTTTATGCGATTAGCAGTCTGAGTCCTTAGGATGCTTTTGCATCCTTCGTGGATGGCAGTCCCTAATCTTCTTTGCTTTAATTGTCTTTATTTTCTCTGGGGGGTATAGGTTTTTGGTTGCACCTCAATTGTTTCTTGATCCCACTGCCAGGATGAGAATCCGTGGGAAGCTCACCTAGATCACGCCGATCTCCTTCCATATTTGGGTGGTTGGTTTACGAAGGATTCTATTAGAACAATTATGCATAATTCTGTAATTATTTGTTTCTCTATTAGAGCTACATCAGAACTCCCATCAAATAAAGACACGTGGTCAATACACACTGACATGTGATCAATACACATTGTGTATGTACTGTTGCATATTAGCCGTGTATTGGCTATGTATTGATTGTATTTTAACTCTCAAGGTGACTTATTAGACCAAATGGTTCAACATTCTATTCCACAGCATTCCCTTGAACTTTGAGTATATCCTTGAAGGAAGTGTTAAATTCTAAGAATTAGAGAGGGAAAAAGGCTTGATTTTATTGCATAAAATTATCCCTACTTATAGACCTATACAAGATATCTTAATAAAGAAACAAGTAATTAAAAAATCATGCATAATTGCTCTAATATAATTGATACGATTTTACCGGGGATTTAAGAAAAACAGAGAACTGGTTTACAAAAAAACCTGAGAGAGAAGGTTCTTGATGGCTGTTCTTCAGAAATATGAAAACTGTGAGAGTTTTCTGGAATTCTGTCTTTACAGAATTCTAAGAAAACTTTGGTTTCCTGAAAGCTACAGAGACTGGCTGTATGGGAAGGAACCCAATTCCTGAGAGCTGCTAGTTGAGGACAGCAGGAAGCCAAGGAAGGAAGCCGCAGATTTTGGGGCTGTTTCTTGAAGGCCTGGTTCTGGCGGAAGAAATGGCCTGGAAAGCTGAGATTGCAGCTTGTTGATTGCGAGAAATTATTACGTGTGGAGTCCGGACGTAGACCTATGTTTGGACTCCAATCAAAAGACATTGGAGGAAAACCTCAAGCGAGAAGGAAGATAAAGCTTCAAGCAAGAAGATCTGTTCATCCATCAAGTTTAAATTTCGATTAACTATTTCATTAATCTCTAGTGCTCTCTTTCTCCCAGAATTCAAGTTATCTCTTTGTTAAAGTTTCATTATAAGCCCTTTTAAGAACTATACTAGCCATCCCCTAAACCTACATCAATCAAATAAAATGTAGATTATAAATCTACATTATAATCCCCTAAACCTACATCAAGTTTAAATTTCATTATAATTCAGCTCACCTTAAAATCCAATACTGTTGCTTGTTTATTTTAGGTTTGCCAATAAACGATTAAAATTTATCGAGCTAGAAAAAGTAAGCTTAATTCCATCTAATCTTGAAGTATAGATCACTAGCCTTTGGTTTGAAAGGGATAAGTAGAATCCTTCATATTAATCCTAAATTAGCAGAGGTTCATTATCCCTTTCTACATTAAAGTATGGCAAGTTGCCACACAGTAGGAGACGCATCACCTGAGCTTCCAAAGGCATTATGGTGCTAGCAACACAATAAGTATGAAATTCCCATTTATAACCTTAATAGCAAGCTTTCATAAGAAAAAAAAGGCTAGATTCCATGACAAAGAGAATAACCCGTTATAAGTTAAGTGCTCATACATAACTTCAAACATGCAGTAAAAGGCTGCCACATACTAAAGTTAGCCAACATGGTAGTTTACTTTTGATGCTGTCGCAATTGGAAAGACAAATTTTCTGCAGAAGCTATTTTTGCAAAATTTTGGTTAAATGATTTATAATACTACGTATGTTTCATTAACAACGGAACAACCATTATAAATATCTTTAAAGAAAAACACGGAATCAAAACTTCCATGGGGCTACACGGAACATCATGTACTTCTAAAAAGAGGCATCGAACTGACCAAGCATCGTAATAATTTTATCAAGAAACAAAGGAAGGCTCTACAATTGAAAGAGAAAAGAACAGCGACATTCAACTTTCATACCTGTTTCATCCTGAATGTCATCTTCAATATTTGAAAATGGAAATTTAGGGGGTTTCTCAGAACGTTGTTCATCCCTTCTTGTCACTAACATGTAAGTTGGCTTTTCCTTGCCAGAACCATTCTTTGTACTGTCCTTTGAAATATACTGCACCGTGGATCAAAAAATGATAGAAGGATCCGTGCAAACAATATAACACTACTAGCTATGGTTAAATAAACAAAGCAAGATTAAACTACATCAGAAATGTACATAGAAACACTAACAAAATTAAAAACCAAGATCTAACCTAAAAAAGAAAAATTAAAAGCCCTATTTCTAACAGGAGGAAAAAGAGTTAGTTCTGGAAATACATGGAAAGAAAAATACAGCAACGATGGAACAAACATTTACGTGGTTACGTAACATTCAAGTGGCTACTCAAGCAGCTACTTCCTAGCATACAACAGCAACAACAATCAGCTTTTATCCCATTACGTGGGGTCGGCTACATGAATCTTTTTTCTCCGATGTGTCCTGCTAAGAGTCATTCTCATTTGCTTGCTAGCATGACGACATAAAAAATATGATGTTAACCTGACATTTTGGATACTCTAAAGCACCAATATAACTAACATTTCCATGTCAAAAATGAGATTTTTGTATTGCCAAGGGTTATATAATAAACAATATCAAAATTCTATTTTTGCGTTGGGCAAAAGTTTAATTATCATTTATAAACTTGTATGCCATCATGATATATATATATATATATATATATATATATATAAAAGAGAGAGAGAGATATATATATATGAAATTAATTTCATGTTAAGTAGTCTTTGTAACAACAACATTTGTTGACATTTGTTGATTAAGTTTTGCACAATTACTAGCTTATTATGGTAAATTAATGAAAATTTTATATTAAAATAGGTTTGGTGAAGGAACCACCTCCAAGAAGAAAAATTCAGATGTATTATGAATTAGATGAATGACATGCTAACGTCCTATTAATGACCCTATAAAATTGAACTAAAATTCTTGCATGTTCTAAAAAATTTTAGCACTATGGTGCTTCATTGGTGAGCACAATGGTGCTTTCTTCTCTATTTGGAGGGTTCTAGATAGGGGTGTCAATTTCTGATCCGACCCAAAAAATCTGGGTTCGGGTCAACCCGTTTGTTAAACGGGTCGGGTTCGGGTTCAAAATTTTGACCCGTTTGAAAAATGGGTCGGGTCCGGGTTGACCCGACAACCCACGGGTCAACCCGTTTAACCCGGTTTCTGCCCTACTCGCCCAGTCGCGGGTCGCCTACTCCGCTACTCGCCCGCACTCGCTAGCGAATCGCGAACGCGCTCGTGCTCCGCGGCTCCGCCCTCGATCGCAATTCGGATTCGCGATCCCGCCCTCGCTGGCTCGCCCTCCGCCCTCGCTCCGTCTCTCGCGAAGAAGCGAACCCGCTTGTCCCGTTCCGCCTCGCTCGCGAAGACGCGAACCCGCTCGCGTTCCGCGGCTCCGCCCTCGATCGAGATTCGGATTCGCGATCCCGTCCGCGGGTCGGGTCGGGTCAACCCGCCAACTCGGCCGGGTCGTGTCCGGGTTGAAATGTCCGACCCGTTTGCAAAAACGGGTCGGGTTCGAGTTGACCCGTTTAGATCTTGATCGGGTCGGGTTCGACCCGAACTCGACGGGTTGACCCGAATTGACACCCCTAGCAACCAGGGGAGTCTTACATCCTGCTGGATGAGTTTTGTTGCCGCCGGGAGATCTACAGTTTTATGGATATTGCATTTCTGAGTCCTGTTTTTTAATTATTCCAATTTTGTTTTTGTTTTCTTTTGTTAAGCAGCCTTTTTTTGCTGATAATTTTTTAATGACTGCTTTTGTCTTGACAGATGCTTTTTTAATGACTGCTTTTTTACTTTCCATAAATATTGTAAATCGGAATATATATGAGGCACAACTTGTAGGTAATTAAAGTAATGTTTATCCTAACCATACAGTGATAATTGCAAAATAGCATAAATAGAGGCCTTGGCCATTGGTCATAAATCTATGTTCTAAAATAAACTGCTTTGAAGAAAATTTGATTGAATCTTGCTAACCAGTTTGAAGCTTGCAAAGATATGAAGGAGGGAAGAAGCCTTTGATCCGTTCTACCTCTACCTCTTTCGATTCCCCTCTCTTATTTGAAACCCTACCAAAGCTGAAGCTCAGGAGCTCCCTACTCTATTTGTGAAACGTCTCCTCGGCTCCTTACGACTCTAGAGCCTTGCGGCTACCTACACAACCCGAACCTCCTGCCAGAGGCGGAACCACATGGACTTTAGGTGGGCAATTCCCTCCCCCCCTCAACAAAAAAAAAATATTTTTTTTTGTTATAGGAGAGTAAAAAAAATTTTTGCCCCTCCTAAAAAATTATTGTCCCCCATAAAAAACTCTTTTGCCCTAACTTGCCCCAAAATGTTTATATATTTCTTCAAATTTAGTTCTAATATTTTCTTTCATGTTTTTTTATGACAATTTAATTACACATTTTTTCTTTATTTTTCGTATATCAGGAGGTTCTCTAGAGTCGTAAGGAGCCGAGGAGGCGTTTCACAAGTATAGGGAGCTCCGGAGCTTCGGCTTTGGTGGGGTTTCGAATAAGAGAGGGGAATTGGAAGAGGTAGAACGGATCAAAGGCTTCTTCCCTCCATATCTTTGCAAGCTTCAAACTGATTAGCAAGATTCAATGGATACTTATTAACAAATAATATAGCATTAAAACTGAATGGTTTGAAATTTCTATGGATATACTCGCATGAATTTATGTTTGCTGCTATTTCTTGCTTGACATAGGCTATATAAGATTGTGCAGTCACCATGAAATTCAAATGTTTCTTAATTATTTCCAGAAATCCTTAAGCTTAGTTGCTGCAGTTCAAATGACCTGAAAACGGAGAGTTTAAACAATGCGGGAAACCTTCTCAAAAAATTTTGGTCGACTACGTGCTGATACGGGCTACTGAAAATTCTTCATATGACCCTTATTTCTTGAAGTATTAGAAACTCTAAAAGATAATATTTTTGCTCAATTGATTTTGTTTTAATACAAATAAGACTATATAAAGGCAAGATAGTAAAATAATAATAGAAATACAATAAATAAGAATATTATCAATAATGAGGATATATTACGTGAATAAATATGATAAATTTTTACTATAAATATTATATGATAATGAATAATTTTAATTACTCTAATATAATAATATATTGCACAGGTATTATAATAATATATTCCACATCTCATCGTATCCATTTCAATATCCAGTCAGTGCTTTGTATAGTTGTATACTAAATGAATGAGTGTGAAGAAATTATATTTACTATATATATATAAGTTATTTAAAAAAAATTAAGCAAGAAAATAAAAAAAAATGTAATTAAATTGTCATGAAAAACAAGAAAAAAAATATTAAAACTAAATTTGAAGAATAATATAGACATTTTAGGACAAGTTAGGACAAAATAGTTTTTTTTTTTGGGGGGGGGGCAAAAGTAATTTTTTAGGATGGGCAAAAAAAATTTTCTCTATATATAAAAAAAAATTCTCTCTTATAAAAAACAAAAAAAAAATCTCTAACCATAACATGGTTCCGCCTCTGGTCGTCCATTCAAACCACTCTCAAATTACCCTTGATCTTCCTCCTATTTATTGGTCGTGATTCTTTCATGTCTCATCATATAATACATGTTATATGATATATATTTGTTACATCAAGCTAAAGCCTTCCCCCAAGAAAGGGCCTCATGTGTACTCGATTGCAAATAATAGTGGATTCATTCAAACTGCGTCAGGCCTCGTGGTTTATTCTCTTTTTCAGGATTTTCCACATAAAAATCTTGGTGTCTCTTATCAATGTTGCACCCTCACTTTTTATCTGATTGTGTGTTGGATCTTCGTACAAAGCTAAGATGTTAACATTTATATTTATCTCTCGCCCCGCATATATATATATATATAAGAACTTAACAACACAGAGGTGAAAAGATAAACGAAAGGAGGTACTTAGGCTGAGTAAAAGATTAGAGAAGATGAAAAAGGCTAATTATATTTTTATTTCTCACTTTTATTTGTTACAAATTTGAAGACATGATCACTATTTATATTAATAGTATCTTCACTAGAATTATGCCAACATATTTCAATCCAACAATTACAAATAACTCTCCAGAAAAAATTTCTATCTTCTATCATTAAATATATTAAATATTATTTTAAATTTTTCTATGAGGCTTATTATAAAACAAGCTTTTAACATCATGCAGCTGATTTTTTTTATTGATATATGTGCAGGAATCAATTTTTTAGTTCTGATTGAAGTGCTAGAGCTAGCAATTGCTTTTCAAAAATATCGTGTAATCATTAAATATACTCGTTGATCTTTCAAACATGAAGCGAACAAAGATATATTTAAGCAAATTTAACACATTGAAGTACATTACTACAGAACACTAAGCAAGCTGCTTGTTAAAATAGCTGAAAACATCGTGGTAATATATGCTGAATAATACTAATAAATTGAAGGCAAGCAATTAAGCACGCAATGGTCGATCATGGATTTACAAAGAAAGATCAATAATAGCTTTGATCTGCCGGACTGAATATACTCAGCATTTTCAGAGGTTGGGAGCTGAAGCATTCTCCTCCCTGGACACCTTTCCCAAACACCTCTTCAAGTACATTACAAGTTGGAAAGAAATCAAACTCTTTCTCATTTGCTCTAACATAGTTGATACCTGATGAATCCTGCAGCAAACAAAGGTTAGAGCAAAGAACAGAGAAGTGAGCAATCAGTTCTTCATTGTCTTCCTTGCCATGATCAAGCTACAGTATATGCTTAAATAAACTAGCCAGTTAGTTACAAACCAACGGCTGTGATTAACAGCAGAAAATAAACGATTGAGATTGCTCAGAGCAGGTGTAGTGAGGAAGTGGCGCAGTCATAGCACATGGAGAGGTAAGCCACCAGCTCTATATATGAGAGAGCTTATCACATGTGCTTATCTTATCAATACCCCATGGTTTTGAATCATGATGGCCATCAATAAAAGATTTAGATTTTGACGATGAGGTTGATGATGAAGAAGAGTATCACAAGCGTCTTGTTGGAACTGAGGATGAAGGATTCTACTATGGCTCTGTTGGATCCACAGGATTTAAACCAAAGCCACCTTGCAAGCAACCCATTGATGGAAATTCTAGAGATTGTTCCTTGGATCAAGTGTTCAAGATAACTCCTGTACTTCCTTCGAGGGGCCCTGTAATGTTTCCGACTCTTGTGTAGAGAGGGATCAAGAGAATTTGCATAAGGAACATAGAAGTAATTGTATGGTTGGTTTTGCAGATTATGAGTTTATTGATGGCCATCATAATTCAAAACCATGGGATATCAACTATGTTAGAGCAAATGAGAAAGAGTTTGATTTCTTTCTGTGAAACAAACTCTTTATTAACCGTGTACATTCTTTATTATAGAGCTTACACGTGGCTCTCTATCAGTGGTCATCTAGACCCACCTATAGCTATTTAAGCTACTGTACTACATCTCTCCAATATGAATAATATTTCTCACTTTCTTTCTTTAATCCAGTTCTTGCACTATAACATGGTATCAGAGCAGACCTTCTTGTGACTCCTCCTTCGTCACTTCTTTCTTTCTTTCTTGCCGTTCCAGCCCTCAGGTCTCACCTAAATCCTCATCGGCGAACGGCCTTCCTCTGCAATGGCGTCCTCCTCATCAACTGCGGCTACGACCGACGACAGACCCACCGCATCCAACATTCTTGATCAACAACCCATTCTGCAGCAACTAAAATTTCTCACGAGCAACATTCGGAGCGACAATTCTATCACGCTCACGGCCGACAATTACCCCCTCTAGCGTTCTCAGGTTCTCAAGATCTTCAAAGCCAACAGATTCGATGGCTTTCTTGACGGAACCTCTCTCTGCCCACCCTCCACCGATCTCGCCGCCGCCCATAACTGGGTTCTCATCGATCAAAATCTCGCCGCCGCGCTCTACTCGATCATCTCCCCACCATTCTACCGTATGTTCTCTCACTTGAACATTGCTCCGACATTTGGGACACTATCGCCCGTCGTCTCCAATCCTCCACCCGTTAAAGAACTATCCAACTCCGCAACGAACTCCATCACATCTCCATGAAAACACAAACTATGTCTCAATACCTTCTTAACATCAAAGCTCTTGTTGACGCTATTGCCGCTACCGGATCTCCCCTTGATCCCGAAGAAATCATCTTCTACACCCTTAACGGGCTTCCACCTAAATATCAAGCGTTCAAAACCGCCATCAGGACAAATCTCCAACCCCTTGGTCTCGACGATTTGTACACGTTACTTTGCAGTGAGGAATTAAACATGGTGCAAGAAGCCGCTAAAGACTTGCAAAATCTGCAGCTCAATGACCCCTCCACCGCTCTAGCTACCTACTGCGGTACAAACAGCGGTCGCACCAATAACAACTTGTAATGTACTTGAAGAGGTGTTTGCGAAAGGCGTCTATGGAGGAGAATGCTTCAGCTCCCAACCTCTGAAAATGCTAAGTAGATTCAATCTAGCAGATCAATCATTAGGTGTTTAATTGCTTTATCCTAAAAGTTCATTGCAACATTTTAGGTTTCGTTTGGGATGACTTTTTTAATGGTTCTTAAAACAGTTTTTTAGTACAAAAGTTAAAATTTTTGTACTCAAAAGCTGCTTTAAGAAACAATTAAAAAGTCGTCCCAAATGGAATCTTAATAAGCATATACTGTTTGCAAACTGATGTGATTTTGTTTGGAAATGATTTCATTGTATATTTCAGTTGGCCAAAGATCTGTATTTCTTGTTGAAGTTTTGAAAAATAGCTTCACTTCGGCTTTTTATTTAGAGCTATGGGTTAAATCTAATATAATGACCGAAAATTTAAAAAATAGCTTCACTTAGATTTTAATTTATCTTTTATTAATATTGACTATTAATTATTAATTTATATCACTACAATTATTTAATTTATGCACAATTTTTATTTTATTCTTAAGCCTCTCAAATTTAGAGAAGATCCTAAGCTCGAATAAAAAAAATTGAGGATAATTCATGCTCCAACTCTTTCTCTCTTATTAACTTTTTACCATCATACATCCAATCAACTCCTTTTATTGACTTTTTAGTACATCTTTATTTTTCAGCATTTTCTAATATTTTGTTCCATTATTTCTATATATTTTATCGTTTTAAATTTCCTCTAATTTACAATTCATGCCAATTGCATTACTCTTTATTTTTTTAAGTTCTACTTTACTCTTTTAATAGATATTATATTGATTAAAAAATGATCAATCGATCAGGACCCTTGCATTGCACGTTAACACACTTTTTATTTTTCATGTATATTTTTTGTATATGAAGAATAATATAAGTTTATATGTCTATTTATTATGTACAAATTATATGTCATATTGAATGTAATATTTATAAAGACTTAAATATCAAGCACGTGAATTTTACTAGTTTACTAAATAGACTTCAAATTTGATTTATATATAACAATATTTTGTTTTCATTCCACAAATAAGATTAAACTCCCATATTCAAACACCATTTTTTAAAATGCTATTTTCTATACAATTGCTTTTAAACAAATTTATACATCATCAACAATAATATATATTAAACAAGGCCCAAGAGTCACAAAGAGAGACAAATATTTAATAGAATAATAGTTGTTCAATTTCAAGCATAATCTCATCCAAGCAACACCGGCGATCGACACATTGGACAAGTTGGATGTGTTGTAGCCATGGATTCACACATCTAGCATGAAATACCAGCCCATAACCGGGTAGAAACCTCAATGGATTATCCTCCCCCTCCTCCTCCTTATCATAGTTAGCAAGGCAAATTGAGCAGCAGTCATTGGAAGCTACTCGCAGATCCTGACGTGTGGCTTCTGCATAGTTAGACCAGGTCTCGAGTGTGAGCTCAAGCAGAGGGGGAGCGGTGGAACGACGGAAAAACAAGTATAAGATGACATCGATGAAAATGATAAGGAAGAGGACGACGATTGTCATGGTTGTGACATAGCTTGGATCGATGTAGTTCATTTCTTTTAATGCCTTCATATACTGGTGCAAAAAAAAAATTATAACAAATGATAATATGGTTAAAATATAAGAAAATAGAAAGAACTTTAACAAGTTGACAAATATAAAGCAACAAAAGTAAAAGAAAATTACAAAATGTAGAAAATTAAACAAGGTTAATATGTTTCAACATAAATTAAATAATCTTTTTTAATTTATTTATAGTTTATGATGATCAATGTTTCAACATTAAAAATTACAAAGATTATTTAATTAATTTTGAAACATATTATCCTTGTTTAATTTTCCCCATTTTGTAATTTTCTTTTACTTTTGTTGCTTTATATTTGTCAACTTGTCGAAGTTCTTTCTATTTTCTTGGATTTTAACCATATTATCATTTGCTATAAATATATATATACCAACATCAAATTAGACAAAATAACATTTCTCATGTTCATTTATATTCATAATTTTCTAAATAGGAAGCTGTTTTTATGGACACATTTTTTGAACACAATAAAATCCAATTTTTTGAAAGGAGAAATATTAAAAAAAAAAATCATGTTTTTGTGCTGTGTTGTTTGCATTCTATTCTTTTAAATATATATATTGAGAATGTTTGGTATAAGATAAATTTAACATAGATGTGATTATGACTTCGTTGGGACAATTTTCTTATATTTCTTAAAGAAGTTTTTTAGCATAAAAATTTTAATTTTTATACTAAAAATTTACTTTAAGAATCAATAAGAAAATCATCCCAAACAAAGCCTAAATTTTAATATTATTGCTATAACTTTAAAAAAAAATTCCAATTAAACTAATTTGAAGATGTGATCTCTTATAATCATACATTAAGTCAGCTTTAATAATATTTAAAAATGACTGGCTTGTCACTTGGAACTTAAAGAAAGGTAATTACCTTATATTATTTTTAATTTAAAGAGAATATTTTTCTGAAAATAATGGTATATATTATGTATTTTTTATTTTTAAAAATAATTTATATTAATTATATAATAAAATCTATTTAAAACATTAAAAAAGTATTTAAACATTAATTTTAAAATAAATAGGCGGAGGCGACTCTCGGGACGACACTTGGCAACCTTGGGTTCGTCCATTCAAACCGCAGTGGCGGCGCCCAATCATTGGCAATGATTGGCTCTGCCACCAATCATTACCAAGTGATTGCTGAGACGGCGGGATCCACACGCTTTTAAACGAGTCAACATAGGGTGCCCGCCGTTCAATCTCGCACGGTGTTGGATCAATGGTTGAGATCGAGTTGCATGAGATCTCTATCCAACTGAAGGCTTCTGCGGTCGGATGAACGGGCGAAAAGGTAAGATCCGGACCGTTGATCGTATGATTAATGGTCCATATCACGTATAACGTATACCCCATGCAATCTAAAACCCTAATGGATAATTCGTCTCTTTCTCGCAAATTACACGTTGGGGTTTAGGGTAGTGATCATGAAGAGCATCCATGTAACTCTTTTGGCTTAAAAGCTGCTTTGTGAAATGCTAATTAACTCTAGGTGTTATAGCCTAAGGCTAGGGTTTTACCTCAATCCAATAGATTCAGTAGATCTTTGTATGGTTGAGCTTATAAATTGTCCTCGTACAATTTTGTAGTTGGAATCAAGTCTTGATACGCCCTCAATCGATGGGAAAGAGCTCTGGAATGTCCCAAGCTTCGGTTGGCCGGAGATCTTGCTGGCAGGCTTTGCTTGGAAAAGATGGGGAGAGTGGAGGAGAGCTCTCACCCAAGATTTTTCGGCTTGGGAGGGCTTAGGGAGGGAGTATGAGCAAAAAAAAAAAAGATCAAAGAGGAGCCCTAATTTCTCCAATTTATATTCCCAAGCATCCAATAGACGGTTTGGATCATATCTAGGGTTGATTAAGGGATTATTGAGCTCCCTAGTCGTGGATTTGAGTCAAGGCACGATTAGGAAACACTTAAAGGCATTAAAAGAAATTTAATTGACCTAAATAAGTCGATTTTACCCAAGAGACTTGGGTTGACCAAGTCAAGGGTCGACTTGGTCAACCTAGTCAAAGAGGTTCAAGGGATGGGGGTTTGAGCAAGAGATAGGGTTTGGATTTAATTTAAATTTGAATTAACCCCATAGGGCTTAATGGGTCAACCTGAGTTGACCTGGTCAACTAGGTTGACACAAGGCACAAATCTGAGCTCAACAACTGTGGTTTGACCCATTGAGTCCAAGGGAGGTGGGAATTGGGCTTGAGAAATAGTGGAATTGATTTGAAGCCAAGTAAAGGAGTTCGGGTCAACTTGGGTCAACTCAGGTTGACCCAGGGCCTGGGTCTGGGCTCAGCCTTAATTTGACCCCTGGAATTAAATGGGAGTGGTCTTGGGGCTTGCTTTTATCAATTTGATCAAGTCAAACACTTTGAGATAAAAGCAAGGTCAACGGTCAAAAAGGATAATCGTTTTCTCTTTCTTTTTAGTCATAATATTTCTCTGATAAGTCTCATCGATACTATTGGCGTTATGTGGTACTTTGAATATAATGAGACATTTAGGCTTATTTGTCTCTGTCAATGTCGAATTATTTATATATATTGAACTCTAGTATAGATCGTGTATGCAATTTCCATTTTCAAATATGGGAAGCATTTGTAGTTTGTCCTTTATACTTTCATAGTTCACAAGAGAGACGAGTCCAATTAGTACCATCTCAAGGGATATAAGCTTGATCATCTTCTGAAAGAAGCAGAGCCTGATGAAACCGAGAAAGCAAAGAGAACTCAAGAAAAACGATGATGAACAGTAAAACGATTATCTTCATTGATGTACTGTAGCTCATTACAATGAGTTAAATAGACTGAGATAAGGTATTACATTTTACTCTATTACCCTTGACAGTTAGAAAAGTGCTCGGTGTCAGGTAAGTGGAATGTGAAGCTTTTGCGGAAGTCGGCGGGCTCTGCTCCATTTGCCTGAGTGAGTCGGAGCCGCTTGCCACGTCACCGTCCCTCAAGCTGATGGTTGGAATAACCAGAAGCTTGTTGCGAAGAGCTAGTAGGCGTGCAAAGGAGAGCGACTTTGTAAGAATGTCTGTCGGCTGATCGTTTGTGGAGATGTGGCGAACTGTAATCTGTTTGGATTGAATGCAATCTCTTATGAAGTGATGATCCACTTCGATGTGCTTCGTCCGGGCATGGAAAATAGGATTGCAAGTAATGGACATAGCAGAGACATTGTCACAGAACAATTCGGTAGGTGAAAGCGTGATTTGAAATTCTTCGCAAAGGCGTCGAGTCCAGATGAGATCAGCAGCGGCAGCGGCCATTGACCGATATTCGGATTCTGTAGAGGATCGAGCTACAGTTGTTTGTTTTTTAACTGACCAAGAGAGAAGAGCAGCGCCTAAGAAGATGCAATAACCTGTAGTGGATTTGCGATCAAGTGGATCACCGGCCCAGTCTGAATCAGAGAAGGCAGACAGCTGTAGCTCTGTTTTGGGAAGAAAAAGGCCATGGTATAGTGTGCCCTTTAAGTAACGCAAAATGCGTTTGAGAAGTTGAAAATGTAGCAAGAGGAGATTGTGCATATGTTGGCACACTTTGTTGACAGCAAAGGCGATATCAGGCCTTGTTGAAGTTAAGTACTGGAGCGAGCCAGCAAGCTTCCTGAAGAAATCCGGTTGAGAGAAAGGAAGCTGCAGGTTTGGATCGTCTGGATACTTAGAGGGAAGAGGTGTAAGCAATGGTTTGCAATTGGTCATCGAGGCAGTATGCAGTAAATCTTGAATATATGAGTGTTGATGTAGGTGATAACCGGCCGAAGATCGTACAAAATCAGTCCCTAAGAACTTGGAGAGATGACCAAGATCTCTAGTTTGAAAATTCTGTTGAAGATTTGTTATTAAATTGTGTATGAAGGAGGTATCACTGCCGGTTATAAGGATGTCGTCAACATATACTAATAGATATATGTGAATGTGATCTTTATGGTAATGAAAAAACGAAGGATCGGCCGAGCTGACTAGAAAGTGCTGGCGTTGAAGATAAGAGGATAAGGTTGCAAACCAAAGCCGGTGAGCTTGTTTGAGGCCATAAATGGCTTTGTGCAGCAAACAGACATGCTTGGGATAATTTTTATCTTCGAATCCTTGTGGCTGCGACATGTAGACCTGTTGATCAAGCTTGCCATGGAGAAAGGCATTCATCACATCCAGTTGGTGAATTGCCCAGTCGTAATGAAGAGCAACTATGAGAAACATCCGGATTGTGGCAAATTTAACGACCGGACTAAACATTTCAAGATAGTCTACTCTGTATTGCTGCTTGAACCCTTGAGCAACTAAGCGTGCCTTGTGTCGAGCAATGGAACCATCGGCGAGAAACTTTAGTTTGTATATCCACTTGCAACCGATAATTTGATGATCCTTGGGAAGAGGCACAAGAGACCAAGTGCCTTGTGTTTGCAATGCATGAAATTCCACTGACATAGCTTGGCGCCAACGTGGGTCTTTGTTTGCAATGGTAAAACAGGACGGAGGAGATTGGATGGTATGAGAGAGATCAAAAATGACACGAGGCTTAAGATGTCCAGTTTTAGCACGGGTGACCATATGGTGATGCGGTGGTGGAGTATTTGGAGTAGTGTTTGAGGGGGAGGTAAGACTCGGTTGAGGTGAGACGGAAGCTGGACTGGAATTTACCGGGGGTGAAGGTACCGTAGTGGGAGAGCTAAATGTTGGCTGTGTAGAATTATTTGAAATTTGAATTGGAGGGAAGAAGGGAAGAGCATTGGAAGTAGGTGGAGGAGGTGTGGAGATTGAAATTATAGACGGGAATGTGGATTCATCGAACTTGACATGACGAGAGGAGATTATCTTGTGAGTAACTGGATCAAAACATTTGAAACCTTTTTGAGTGATGGTATAGCCAAGGAAAATACAGGGGATGGATCGGGGAGCTAGTTTATGAGGAGAGAGGGGTTTTGTCCACGGGAAGCAGCGGCATCCAAAAGAGTGAAGGCTTGTATAATCTGGAGGAGTTTGATGAAGAAGATGATAAGGTGATTTAAAAGAGGTAGTTTTGGAGGGTAATCTATTAATTTGAAATGCAGCAGTAAGTATGGCATCGGACCAAAAAGCATGAGGTAACTGGGCATCAATGAGAAGAGCTCGAGCCGTTTCTAAGAGATGACGATTCTTTCGCTCAGAAACTCCGTTTTGCTGAGGGGTATAAGGACAGGTAGTTTGGTGTGTGATGCCACGGTGAGCTACGAATTGCCGTAGATTGGTGTTTTGAAACTCACCGCCACCATCACTGTGCAATGTGCGTATCGTAGAGTTGAGTTGTTTTTCAATTGAAGTTACAAAACGGATTAAACAGAGAGCTACTTCAGATTTTTGTTTAAGGAGAAAAATCCATGAATATTTAGTGTAATCATCAATTAAGAGAAGAAAATACCGAAATCCATCATAAGAGAACACGGGGGAAGGACCCCAAACATCCATATGAATTAGTTCTAATGGAGAGCGAGATACATGAGTTGAGGGGGAGAAGGGAAGCCTGTGGCTCTTTGCGAGAGCACAGGATTTACATAAAGAGCGTAAAGAGGAAATAGCAAGTGAAGGAAAAGCTTTAGCTAATGCAGCCATTGTCTTGACATTTGGATGCCCGAGCCGACGATGCCAAGAAAGAGCTGCAGGGGAAGAAGCAACAGTTGTAGACGCGGCGACGATGGATGGAGGATAGGGGACGGGGTATAAGCCATTACGGCATTGTCCGCGGAGTAGAGACTGCTTAATCTTCGTATCCTTGACACGAAAACCAGATTTGTCAAATGTTATAGAGCAGTTATTATCTTTTGTGAGTTTAGAAATGGAGATTAGTCGATGAGTTAAGCGTGGTACATGAAAGAGAGGAGTGAGAGCAAGCTTACGGGTAGGCGTGGGAAGAATGCCATTCCCTACATTCTGTATGGGAAGGGGATTACCATTGCCAACAAAGACTTGATCTAGGCCATTGTATGGAGTAGATTGCTGAAGTGAGTGAGAGTCCGGTGTCAAATGAGCGGAAGCACCACTGTCTAGATACCATGGTGAGGAGTCAGATTCAGTAACTAGAGCAACATTAGAGCTTGAGGGCGGAGTGTAGCTGAAGTTCCCACGATGCCAGCAGTTGGTAGCTGAATGTCCACGTTTGCCACAGATTTGGCAATCACCATCGAAGCGTGGAGTACGGGATGCAGCTCTGGGTATATTGGTGGAGGAGTAGCGACCTCGACCACGGTTTGAAGATGAGCGACCGCGGAAGCAACCTCGGTTGGAAAACAGAGCTACCTGACCTTTGGGAGAAGTGTTGGAGAAAGAGATTTCTCGAAGAGCATCTGTTGTTTGATGTACGTACCTCTTCGCTGCGTAGAAGTGAGTATAAGTCATCCAAAGAAATTGGATGCAGGGAGCTTCGAATGGTGGTACTTTGAATATAATGAGACATTTAGGCTTATTTGTCTCTGTCAATGTCGAATTATTTATATATATTGAACTCTAGTATAGATCGTGTATGCAATTTCCATTTTCAAATATGGGAAGCATTTGTAGTTTGTCCTTTATACTTTCATAGTTCACAAGAGAGACGAGTCCAATTAGTACCATCTCAAGTGATATAAGCTTGATCATCTTCTGAAAGAAGCAGAGCATGATGAAACCGAGAAAGCAAAGAGAACTCAAGAAGAACGATGATGAACATTAAAACGATTATCTTCATTGATTTACTGTAGCTCATTACAATGAGTTAAATAGACTGAGATAAGGTATTACATTTTACTCTATTACCCTTGACAGTTAGAAAAGCGCTTAGTGTCAGGTAAGTGGAATGTGAAGCTTTTGCAGAAGTCGGCGGGCTCTGCTCCATTTGCCTGAGTGAGTCGGAGCCGCTTGCCACGTCAGAGCAGCAGCTCTTGGACTTGAGTAACGTTCATGCTTGAAGGAGTGAAGGGTGGGGAGGAGGAATTATTAGGTGCGGAGTGCAGACGAGAAAACCGTCCGCACAAGCACTGAATACCCGGAAGAGGCTGAACTAGAATATCAAATGATTTTCTAATACATTTATCTATAAAAAGCCCAATGAAACTACTTTGACAGAGAAGAACAAGTCAAATATAATTACAAAGGAACAATTGAGAGAAATCTATAGTAAGATTATAAGGAGAATCCTAGATAGATTTTATGTGAGATTTTGATGTGTTAGAGTTTTGATTCAATGTTCAATATTGAATGCGCCTAAGCTTGACTCAAATGAAGCCTTAGTTACAAGAGACTATATACTTGATGAATATAGTTAAGTTAAATGCTATTTTGCTCAAAATCTTTTACTTATTTTTAACAAAATTAATGAAGGTTATGAAAGTTGAATCGCACAACAAACCAGAAAATTGAGAGATTCACGATTCGATCGGCTCGACTAGAACAGAAGTTGAACCAAATGATTTAATAAATGCTAATTTTATTATTATTTTTAATTAAATTACCAAAATAATGATGATATCATTATAAATTATGTGACAAAAAATTAAACAAGACACAAAATTATGAATAAAAAAATATACACAAATAATTAAAAGTGCTCTTTTTAAAATAAAAGATATATAAAATGTTTGAGTGGCTCTCAATTAATTATTCATAATTGAAGTAACAAAAGTAAAGACTAATCAAAATGATCTATATGAAACAATTTAAAACACCTTGCGCTCCAGGTTCCCGCACGAGGTGATCTGGCCATCCCGTCGCTCCTAGTTCCCAAAAAAGGATGACATAATAGCTAATAAATATTACATTTTGGGAGGAATGCATACCTATCGAGCTTTTATCATGCGTTGAGTTTGATGTTGAGGAGTTGAGCTCGACGTTCTGTGTTCGACAGCTAAACAACATGAAAAAAAAAAAGTTAAAAAAAAAAGACTTGGTTTATAAAATGTAGATTAACATGAAGTGTTATTTATAATTCAAGGGCCTACGTGAAGTTTACCCAAATAATTTTTAGAAACTAATAGCATAAAGAATATACAAATTATTTCAACTAAAATGCCGAAGAAAACATAAATTTCTAAATCAAATGTATTCCAACTTTTGAAACAAATTATTTCAAATAAGTTTTGATTGCATGCCTCCAAGTGAAATCTCTAACTTATCTTCTTAACCTTTTAAGGTGGGGTGATCAAACCTGTAAGATGATTAACCACGCGAGAATCATAGAATTCCAGTCAAGCAGTAACAAGTCGAAAAATCAAAATCATACAAAGGATAACCACGAGATAATCAAGCAGCAACAAGTTCGAAATCCCAAACAAAGGCCACCATTGTCCGACCGAAATGAGAGAATCAACATAAATATAAATGAAAAATCAAGACTTACCAAATGATATGCAAGTGACATGCGCACGAAAGTAGGTGTCGTTCGTCTCTCCTAGTCTCTCATCTTCTCTTCGTTCATTCTGACTTCCGTAGGGTTTGAGAGAGAGAGAGAGAGAGAGAGAGAGAGAGAGATAGAGAGAGAGAGAGAGAGAGAGCGTTTGTGCGTAAAATGAGATTTTGGCTTACCCTTATTCGCACTAAACCCTATTTCAGACATTAGATGTGTGATCATCGACTCAAATTATGTAATTTCGGAACATGCCGGTTCTTTCAAACCCGCGCGGTCCTGCAGTTTGACGGTTTAACTTGCAATTGAACTGATTTTTTGCCAGTTTGACTGCAACCAGACTAATGGTTAGCCCAGACCGGCCACCAAACCGATTCCCGATTAAACCGAACAGTCCGGTCTTATTTTTAAACACTTGCCCGACACAGAAGCGTCATACACAGAAAATTGATATATAGTGCCAAGTTAACATGCAAGAACAAATAAACTTAGTTGCGAAGAAATAGCGAAATCTCACCTTCCAATTTCCCACCGAACCGCCATCTTTTTTTCAAAATATTTGTTGTCTTTTCTGTTAAACGGGGCAGTGAAGTTGGTTGGTTAGATCAAATAATAAAATATTAATTCTCTATTGAATTAATTGGTCAGTGCTAAGAAGTTCTTTGAAAATAAGCAAGAAGAGCACTTAACATCATGGCATATGAGAAGCACTTTATTTTTTATATTTAGGCTTCGATTAGGACGACTTTCTTGATGCTTCTTAAAGCTGCTTTCTAATACAAAATTTTAAATTTTTTAACTAGAAAGCTGCTCTAAGAAGCAGCGAGAAAGCCGTCTCAAACCAAGCCTTAAACTCTATAAATTAAAAAAATTTGAATTTAAAGCTTACATATGTGTATTTACTTATAATTAAAATTTAACGATTCATAAAGGAAATTAAGTATATCTAGAGATAAATTAAGATGTTGAGAACTAGAATTTGTCCCAATAAATAAATTCAAAGGATAAATAATTAAATAATGATATCTGACATTAATTCAACGAGAAAAATCTTTGTCACGTAAAGCATAATTCAAGTACTGTATAACCTAATTTCTCAAAGCAATGCCTTTGCCCTAAACACACGCACTGTCCTCTTTACTTTCCCAACCATAGAAGCAAAGCACCTCAAGTTCTCAAATATTTAAGTTTGCAATGATTTTTAACATATGTGGGTCACTCTCATGATTAGGGTGTCAATATTTGACACGATCTGAAAATCTGACTCGAATCAGATCTGAAAATTCTTTGTTATGATCAACTTGTTTGTGAAACGGGTCCGGTTCGGGTTCAACAAATCGACCAGTCTCAAAAATAGGGTTGGGTTTGGTTTGACTCGGAAACCCAAGAATGACCTGGAATGACTTCGCTAACTGCATCTGCCCGCGTCGAGTGCCGCGCTAACAGCTCTGCTCGCGTCGAGTTTGCCCTCATCGCCGCTGTCATGCCGCTACCAGCGATGCTTGAACGAGAACGTGTAAACATGTTGGGTGGGGTCAGGTCAACCCGGTAACCCGCACGGGCTGGGTCAACTTATGTCAGGTCAATTCCAGATTCTACTCGAACCTCAGCCGTGACCCGATTTTGACAGCCCTACATATGATGAACAATATTAATAAGAAAAATAAGCTTGATCAGTTTGAGTTTTATAAAGATAGATATTATGAGTATTATAAATATATATTTAAAAAAATTGAGTAATTACTTTCTTAAGGCTACTATATATTAACAACTATGCTTGTAAAAGGTAATTTCACACAGAAAAACTAAGTAATGAGAAAGTTGTCCAAATAGGCCTTTAGATGGTTAGAGAGCTGATAGATTATTGAATATATGATTGATTATATGACACTTAATAAGCATTTATTCATGGAGGTTGTCAAGATGATCATCAAATTAGGAATAGTTAGGTCGCACTTTAGCGATCGATCAGCTCGAAATTTTAGCTTAGTTGATGGCGCCTAATATGATGATAAAGTTGATATCCTAGTAGACATGTATTTGAATTTCAAATATGATTTAAGTGAGTCAGCTCTGCCATGATGTTGTGTGCTCTTCTTGCTTATGAACTAATCAATCTTATTTTCAAAGAACTTCTTAGAACTGACCAATTAATTCAAAAGAGATATAATATTTTATTATTTGATCTAACCAACCAACTTCATGGCCCCATTTAACAGAAAAGACAACAAATATTTTGAAAAAGGATGGCCGTTCGATAGGAAATTGGAAGGTGAGATATCGCTATTTCTTCACAGCTAAGTTAATTTGTTCTTGCATGTTAACTTGGCACTATCATGTTTCTTTATGTCAAGAACTTTTATTTGGTCCGGTGAACAGACGTAGAGCTATGTTCGGCCGGCATTGAGATCACGCCACGTGGCAGGCACAAAACCGCTGACCCGACCCGACGAATAGTGGGTATGTCGCACGTGCATTTTTTAAATCCATGACAACCCGGTATTGCTCGGTATTACTATGTATTTGTCGATTTTGCTCGGCAATAACGAGAAATATCATTATGTGAAAACAAATAATGAGCAATACCGAGCAATACCGAGTAATACCGAGTTTTCCTAGAAAAACTCGGTATTACTCGGTATTGCTCTGGAAAAACTCGGTATTGCTCAGTATTGCTCGGTATTGGTCTTCACATAGCGGTATTTCTCATTATTGTCAAGCAATACCGACCAATACCGAGCAAATACCGAGTAATACCAAGCAAGACGCGAACCTAGCATTCCCGAGTTTCGGTCCGGGTCAAGTCGTCGGGCCGCGCTGTAAAGAGTAAGAGCACGTGGCGCAATTTCAGTGGTGACCGGACGTAGAGCTACGTCCGGTCACCGGACCTAATAATTGTTCCTATGTCAATAGCTTCTGTTTTTGGTGCTCGGTTGAAATAAATTAATGAGACAGATTTTTGGGCTTTGTGCATCTGATAGGTTCACATGGTGGGCCACGCCAATGGGCTGTAAAGCGTCCAATCTCGCTTTCCTTTCCAAATCGTTCTGGCTACCAAGGGCCGTTGGATTCACGGATGAGTTGATCACTTAAATGAACGGCTGTGATTCATTGAATAATGGCTAAATTTTAAAAATATTTTAAATGAGCCTTTTACTTTGTGTAAGGCATCTCAAATGCGTGTTTGCAGCCACGAGCCTCTACCCCAATGTCAAGCATAATTGCATTTTCTTTTCTTTTTTTTCTCTGCTGTAAATAATGTAACGGAAATATTGTCATCACATAGTTTACAAAAATGTATTTCTTTTTTATAAAAAAATAGAGGAGAAAGAGTATACATATAATATTCTTTTTTGATGTTATAAATAGAGTTCCGTTGGAGATGAGTTACTTAGGGGTGTCAATATTTGACACGACACGAAAATCCGACCAGGAAAATCCGGGCCTAAGAATGTAAACGTCATGCAAAAGAATGCTACTAAAAATAAAAAATTGAGTGAGGGAGGAAATAATTCATTCTATTATTGAAATTTATAAAATACATCTTTTACCTTTTGGAGAAATTGAGCTTATTCAATTTGGGTTGACTTATCTTTGATGAGAATATTAGAAATGTTGTAAAAAAAATGTAAGATAGTCAATCAAAGGAAGATGTTAGGGTCAGTTGACAAGATAAAAAAGTCATACGAAGGGGACGATGATCGAATAGTGATTATTTGACAATGCCAATCGGCTGAGAATGGTTAGACGATTATTGTTGAATGACGATGGTTGCTGGTAGTGATTATTGACGACGTCGACCATCATATAAATCGTTATAATTCTTCATATCTATAAGCTCTCCCCAACTCTAAGTTCCCTTCATATGTAGAATGATAATTTCTTTATATATTTTAGAGTAAAACATTGTTTGTTTTTGTCTATAGTCGCAAATTTTTTATCAGACGACCCATATTGATTTGCTTGATCATATAGGCATTAAGGTGTCTTAAATATATTAGAATTGAGAGAAATTGTTCTCGTTGCATTCATCTTAAATATATAGAGAAGTTCATTCTAAATACCAGAATGCGAGATTTAGATATTGTTTTGACCCTCAAACAATGTCGCCAAGTTTTTTTAGCTATAATTTCAAATGCTCAATTTATGGCTATTTGAACTCATATACAAATACTTTTGATATCGTTGAGTTCATCTTATCAAATATTCTTTCGAATTATAACATTCCTGAAAATGATGTTACAATAATCACCGAAATTAATCATAATTTTTTATTCGCATATTTCATCAATAATTGTGCTTGATTGGATGATATTTTTGATGATGCATCATATCTAAAAGCCCCAACAATCGCAAAGAATATCATTGTAGAATTAGAAACTATTTAAAAAGGTTTCGTTTGGAACAACTTTCTTACTGTTTTTTAATATAATTTTAAGTTAATTTTTTTAATTATAATTTTTTTACTAAAAAATTGTTTTGGAACGAAGTAAAAAAATTGTACAAAATGAAATTTGAATTCTTTATTAATAAGAATTTATGATGAGTTAATAATTATGTCAAATGATTTTATTATTTTCTTATTGGGGGAGAATATATGAGGATATAAAAATGTTCTTATTATTTTTTATTATAATATCACTCAAAATCATTTTTATAAAGATTCAAAATTAAAAAAGAGCTGAACACAAACAAAATATAAACCACTAAATCAATTTTTTTTTATTACGGGAGTGATTCTTCATCTGTATATGCTTGCGATATTGTTTTCTATAGAAAAAAAAAAATATATTGTCTGAATTGTATTCACCTGCTTAATTTTTCTCTATTTTATGTAAATTACGCTAATTACTTTTTCATGATTGCTAAATTTCTAACTTAAGTGCTTCACTAATTCATAGGATTAAGAATTATGAGATCTAACAATTCTGTCACTAAATAAATTTTTATCGTAAAGTATCATTAAAATGATTTCACTATATAAGTGATGATTATAAGAGTTTGTCCCTCTTTTAATTAGGAAACGGTAGGAATATAATGTTATAGGGAACTGAATAAAAAAATTATAAAGTTAGTATGATATAAAAGATATTTGGACATTTGTAGTTTAGTGACAACGATCCGATATTGGTTGTTGAGCGGTAGTGACCCAATAAATTTGATTGGGCTGCGATGATCAGATGATAGTGGTGTTCAGACATCAATGATTTGACAATGAAGGTCCAATAATGACGGTCAGGTGGTAGCAGTCCAATGTTGATGGTGTGATGGTAGCAATGATGTGACAACTTTGATCGACTTCAGGCAATTCGAATATGGTGGTTGGGCAACATTGATCCAACATGGCAATATTGGTGGTGTGACAATTGCAATGGTCTAACAACTTTGGTAGGTCATTGGTTCAACAAGGTTGGTTGGAATGTGGTCCAACGAGGGTGATCGAATAATGGGCTGAAAATGACAAACAAGCAATGAAATGAATGAATGTCTGACAGTGTCAAGTTGCGATTTGATGATGGGGCCATCCAACAACAGTAGTCGGGGTGATGGTTCTCTGATGGAGTTCTAAAAATTTTTAAGTTTTTGAGTTCTCGTGAATCTCCAGTGAATGAATCACTTTTATGTAGAAAGTGTGGGCCTATTTAAAGATTTATACCTTTTAAATATGAAGAAAATCCAAAACTCCATTGATTCCTTAATCATAAAATAGTTGATCTACATTGAAGTGCCTTTCAAAATTAGGGTTGCAAATGAACCAATTGTTCGACAAGGTACTCGTGGTTGGGCTCTATAAGAGCTCATTCATGTTCATTTGATAAAGTAAACGAACGAGTTTGAACACTTTTGATAAATACTAAATAGCTAAATAAAAGAGCTTGAACAACTTCGTGTTCGGTTCGTTTATGTTCATGAACAATATTGTTTAATGCTTGATTAGAGCTCGACTAAGAAGTTCAATTAGAACAATATTAGAACAATATTAGAGTTATATATATTATTCAATTTAATAATTTATTTTTACTAATGCCGTCTAAAATCGTTAATAATTTATTTTTACTTTCCGCATTCGTATAAAATCATGAACAACCCATTCTCTGAATAAATATAAGATGAACCATAGATCGTTTGCTCGTGAATGAGCTCATTTGGTAGCTCCAAAACACTAATTAGATACATTCATGAAAGGACTCATTTGATTGCTCAAGAATACTCATTATATATGTTATTGAACGAACTTGTTTGATAGTTTAAAAAACTTTGTTAGATGTGTTCACGAACTTGATCGATGTAATTGTTTGTCAGAAGACTCGATAAAGCTCGTTTGTTTAAAGCTCGATAAGCATTAAATGAACCTAAGATAAACCAAATATGAACACCCATTAATTTAAACGAATCAAGCTTGAACAAAAAAAAAAAAGCTAAAGTCAAACTCAAACCGAACATGAACAAGATGATAATAAACGAACTCAAACATGAACACGTACATACTCGACACTGCTCGATTCATTTGTAGCCCTAATCAAAATTATGCAATTTTAATGTCGTTGGATTCATCTCATCGAGATGCTAAATTTGAATATAAGCCTGCCAAATTTGAAAGTCATTTGGTCCTCCAATCCAAAGTTTCTAATATGTTTCAAGCTTTGATTTAGGCTTTTTTGGACTCCTATCGAATCATTTCTTGTGTCGTTAGATTCATCACATAAAAAGTCGATCTGTTTGACTATAATTTTGTTGCAATCGGAGTTTGGATAATCCAAAATTTAACTTTTAAGATATTTTCATTTAAAATGAGTAGAGATTTGTGCCTGATAAAGCTCATTGTTTATGATGTATCAAGGATAATGAGTTAAATTTGCTAAAGTTGCTCACTTTTGTTATATTTCTCAAATCATATATAATTTTTTTTTTATGATTTATAAATGTTCAAAAGTTAAACCAGAAAACAGTTTAATAATTAAACAAATTAATAAAATTTTATTTGAGATAATTTTCATATTATTTTATTAAATAAATTTTTAATATAAAAACTTCATAAATAAAATAATAAAAAGTCACCAACCAAGTTGCTTCCTAAATAATAATATGGAGATTCAAATCTCACTCCGCACGTTCTCCCTCAGCAGGGTATTGCCCCCCACTCCTCCAAATTGTTAAATAATCGAGCAAATTAAAATATCTTACTTAGGCCAGAAAATGTGATCCTGTTACAGGAACAATTATTAGGTCAGGTGACCTAACATAGCTCTACGTTCGGACGTCAATAATATGTCGCCACGTGTTCTCATTCTTTACTGCGTGGCCCGATGACCCAAGCTGGATCGGAACCATGGATTGCTATGTTCGCGTATTGCTCGGTATTGCTTGACAATAACGAGAAATACCGCTCTGTGAAGACCAATACCGAGCAATACCGAATTTTTAGCAAAACTTGGTATTGCTCCGTATTGCTCGGTATTGGTCTTCACTTAATGGTATTTCTCGTTATTGTCGAGCAAAATCGACTAATACCGAGTAATACCGAGCTATACCGAGTTTTTAGCAAAACTTGGTATTGGTCTTCACAGAATGGTATTTCTCATTATTGTCGAGCAAATCGACTAATACCTAACAATACGCGAACATAACAATCCTGGGGATGTTCCGGGTCACGGACCACGCTGTAAAAAATAAAAAGACGTGGCACTATTTTACTGGCTTCCGAACGTAGAGCTACGTCAGGTCACCGGACCAAATAAAAGTTCATGTTATAGACTTATCCAACCCTCATATAATTCATATTTGAAAAGTGCATCAAAAATAAAATTATTTAATTACAAATATATTCATTTCACAAATTTTTTCATTCTTATATTATAATACATCAATTTAAAAATTATCATTTATATTTCATTAAAATTGATTATGATGGATATGAAAATTCTTCCACTTTCTTTGAGATAATTATAATACACAAATAATTTAGCTTGATTTTAATTAAAATATTGATCAGAATGTTTTTTAAGAAAATTTTAAATTTTAATTTTCAATCTTATCTCATTACTTTGCTCATTGATTTCAATTTTTATGTTAAATTTATTTTATTTTGAAGGTTGTGGTTGTCGGGTTCAAATAATTGAGAGTTGTGTTAGATAGTCAACACAGCATAGAATTTGTGTAACAATCAATAGAGGTAGATCTCATTTTGGAAAAGCTTTTTTATTGCTTTTTTAAACAATTTTTTAGTATGAAAATTTCTTGAAATATAAATTTTTATACTAAAAATCTGTTTTAGAAAACATTAAGACATTCGCCCCAAACGAACTCTTATTTAGAAAGCACGAGAAAAGAACTTTTCTTATTAGATTTGGGCTTTATTTGGGGGGGATTTCTTTATTGCTTTTTAAAGTTATTTTACATTACAAAATATTTTAGTAAAAATAAATTTTATACTAAAAAGTTATTTCATAAAGGAATAAGGGAGTTATCATAAAGGAAACCTTGATTTCTTTTAATATGGCGAAAGCAGTTTTTTAATAAACAAATTTAAATTTTATTTTTAATAAAAATTAACTTTAAAAATTGTGAGAAAGTTTTTCTAAATAAAGTTTTAAATCAGAATTTGTATATAATAATAAAAAAATTATATGAGGGACCTCAAGTAGTAGGAATGTTATTTTAATTTTGAACGGCTTATTTGGTCCGGTGAACATACGTAGAGCTACGTTCGGCCGACATTGAGATCGCGCCACGTAGCAGACACAACGAGAAATATCGAGCATTACCGGCAATAACGAGAAATACCGCTATGTGAAGATGAATACCGAGCAATACCGAGTTTTTCTAGAAATACCGAGTTTAAAACTCAATATTTTCTAGAAAAACTCAGTATTACTCGATATTGCTCGGTATTGATCTTCACAGAATGATATTTTTCGTTATTGTCAAGTAATACCGAGCAAAAACTAAGTAACTCAGTGATAACAGAACGTAAAACTACGTCCGGTTAGAAGACCTAATGAAAAGCCTAGATCGTGACAGGGTAAATCCAGCGAATGCATTGGCTTATATTATTGCGGTCAACCGCATAGGACAGCAAATATCCGACGTAAAATGTATAGAAAAACTATATTGAACGGTCGATAGGGTCTCCGCATAAAAAGGCTGATTCGATAGGGGGAGGTCTATTTACTTCTTTCTTAGAACCACTGCCGCTGCGACACGTGGAACTAAGCAGTTGAGCTGGGCGTAATAAGGCAAGTCTGTTATGCCGTTCCGTATGAGAGGTAACCTCACCACGCGTAATCAGACTTGCATTTCTCGAGATAAAAGCAACCAAATTCTCGGGCCTTGTCGGTCTCTTCGCGTTCATCTTCTCAATTCTCACTGTCTTCTTCTCGTCGTCGGCGAGGAAACCCTAATCTGATCTTTCGTGCCGATTTGTGTAGGAGAAGATGAGAGAAATTCTCCACATCCAGGGAGGGCAATGTGGTAACCAGATCGGTGCGAAGTTCTGGGAGGTCATTTGTGACGAGCACGGGATCGATCACACCGGCAAGTATAGTGGGGACTCCGAACTTCAACTCGAGCGGATCAACGTCTATTACAATGAGGCGAGCGGTGGGAGGTATGTTCCGAGGGCTGTGCTTATGGATCTGGAGCCGGGGACAATGGATTCGGTGAGATCGGGTCCGTTTGGGCAGATCTTTCGTCCTGATAATTTTGTTTTCGGGCAATCGGGTGCGGGGAATAACTGGGCGAAGGGACACTATACTGAGGGTGCGGAGCTCATTGATTCTGTGTTGGATGTGGTGAGGAAGGAAGCGGAGAATTGTGATTGCCTGCAAGGTATGAGATCTATGCACTCCTGTTTGATTTTGAGTATTTTTTCATAGTAGATTCATCCTTTCCGATTGTGGTTAGGCCGCATTTGATTTATTGAAAGTATAAAATAAGATTTGAAAATTAAGTAATTAGTTAGAAATTAATATTCATTTTTTAAACTCAGCAAATAGAACACCTTTAAATTTTCTCAAATGTAATGATTTTAATTTCACAAAAAATGAATTAAAATAAGATTATCACCTTCAGACAACTAAATGTAGTGGGTTTACTGAATTCTTGATTAGATTTTAGTGTTCTTGTGTGGCTTTGTGATTCTCAGTTTTGTATGATATTTTTCCTGGATCATCGTAATTTTGTTTGCGTGCGCTTTGTTTATGTTTCATTTCGGTATTCGGGTTTTCTAAGGTGTTTTTTCCCCCTCTTTTTTTATTAAATCACATAGGCAGTGTCTGCGAACTGTAAAAGGAAATGTTTAACCTTTGACCAATATTTCTTTTCATCTACCTCTGCATTTTTGAATCTTTATCTGGACATATCGTAGTTATGGAATGATTAGTTTTTTTTATTCTTTCATTAGCTTTATTTTTGTTCTTCTAAACATTTACACTACAGTTAGATATGTACATACATACGTGGTAAATGTTGTCAGGCAAAATCAAGCTTTCTCTTCTGCAAAGTTTTATTCAATATCAATTTATATTTATGAGGGATGATTTTTTATTTAATTATTGAAAGGGAAATATTCTTAAGAACGGGTCCTGGAATTTCCTTTAGCGTTTGTTACGATTGATATTTCTGTTTGCATATATTTGTCCCTTTTGCCTAGTTTTGTAACCCAATGAGCATGTGTAGAATCGTATTAAGTACTGGGTGATATGTTTGATCTGGAATAATTTTAAAGCCGTATTAGTATACAGAATTAATCGTAGTGGAATATGATTTTTCTGGAATTTTAATACGAAATTTTAGCTAATATGCTAGTAAGTGATAGTTGTGAAAAGTGCATGATAGATTAGAAGTAAAATGGCTAGATGTTGTACACAAAGGTTTACTTAAACTAGATCTTTCATCTCATGCAACACTTAGAAATGGTGTACATCCATAAAGCTAATCCTATTTAATTGGAATGATGGAAATGGTGATCATATTGATTATTTTGTTAAAAATGATAGTTGCGGTGATGATGATCATATAGTTTGATCCATGTCATTTTATTCTTTTGTTCTTGTTTGCTTCTTTTAGTTTTATTAAGATATCATGATAGGGTTGTATTATCTAAATGATGTTACTTTGTAGTGAAATTGATTGTGAGGTTTTCTTAATTTTGCATAATAATATGTTGTAGAGTTGGAATCATGTTTAGCTTGTATATCTTCATGCATTTGCACATTATCGCAAGCATTTACTGAAAAGTTGATAGGTTTAGGGCCTTTACTTTAAAGAAAGTATTTTAAATGTTGGATTGCTATCTAGTGAACTCAAATTTAGAAGTGCAAGGGACCATACCTAATTGGATTTATATATTTCAAGTTTTGGTTGAGCCACAAGGTGTCATTTGTAAGGAAGATGCCAATTCTTTAGATAAAAATCAGTCCATTTTCATGAAAGTTTTGGATTTGAATTAGACTTGCATTGTTTCCCAAAAATAATCCTGCTGCAGGCGTCGTACCATTTATCCTTTATGCTTTATCCTTCTTGTAGCTCATTTTTTTGGTTAAGTGTAATTATGTTTGTAGCTCATCATACAACTACTCGTTAAGCTGGTTCTTCCCCACTTGAATTACAATGAGAGTTATATTATCTTGTTAAAACCCTGAATCTTCGTGATCAAGATGCTAATATGCTATGATCAAATATTGTTTTTTAAATGCGACATATACTCGAGTCATATTGTAAAGTATGCATTTGTTGGTTTGATTTACTTTGAGACAATTGTTTACAATATATATTATGTGGATGCCATATACCCATTTAGTAAGAACTTTGAAAGCTATTCCTAAGGTCTCGAGATGGGGATTAGATGAGACTTAATTCAAATTACTGGGTTGAAGGCCAACTCACAAAACATCAAGCATTTTATACTGTTCACACAATTGATGGCTATGTCATATTACCTCCACTGAATATTTTACTATGGTAGTAGAGTTTTATAGCACTAATATTTATACATCAAACACTCCTTATAAAATAAATTGCAAATAATTTTTGGGGCACCCTTCCTCCATTCAACCCCTACAGCGACCTCACTATGCTATGAAGGTCGATCTATGGTTGAGTCTGCTTAACTTTTTTTTTTCATAGAATAAAAATTAGGCTTGACAATTTAAAATTGAATTTGATCATCGCCTACTAACTCATGCTCTTATTTTAGGGCGGACCAAAAAATTTTATAGACCTCTTCTGAAGATTTAAGTAAATATTATATAACCCCTTAGGTTTGAAAAAATTTCAAATGCATCCCGTATGATTTTATTTTCATCCAACATCAAGTAGTTTAATATAAAAATGTGTCATTTTCCCTTGATTAAATTGATAGAAAGGGATATTTGATATTTATCTGATAAAACCTTCATAAAATTCAAAATAACATATATTAAAAAATATATCTGAGATGTACGAGAGCAACAAATTCACCTTTATCATATTTTGAAGGGGTACAGGAGCCATTATTAATATTAAATTAATGAAATTTGAATGGAAAGGATAAACATCAATGTGCTATATAATATTTATCTGAACCTGGGAGAGTTGTATGATAATTACCCTATTACTAGTTATGCATTATTTAACTAGTTTGTTTGCACTTATTAGCTAATAACTTGCATGAATTCAACCCTAGATTTGTTATCGTTAGCTGGAAATTTTATGGTTCAACCTTTATTTGTTGTATCTGTTACAAATTTCAGTACATCTAAAGCTATAGGGTGAGCATATATCAGCTAAATGGCAATTGGCAACAAATATTTTGCCAAACATGTGTTAAGAATAGGTAAAAACAGAAAAGGCTGCTTTTTCCAAGGTCATTTATATTTTAGATTATTTTTACAAGGGTTCAAAAGGATCAGACATGTTCCTACTTAACCAAGTAAAATCAGGTATCATATTTGTGTTTCTTACTTTCTTTTGATGTTTTAATGGTGGTTAATAACCACATGGAGTGTACTTTATGCTTGGCATTTTTGTGGGGAATGATTGTTTGTCATAGAAATTAATTGTTACGAGTCTTCAATTGTATGCACCACCCTATACTCAGATTAATTATTCTGTGCGGACGCCGAACGCCTTTCAGAGACCAATCAGAATGCGCCACATCACCCCTTCGCTCGGTACCGCGGGTCGGTATCGCTAACGTGGTGCATCTGGTTGCTCTCCGAATGTAGAGCTGCATCCGGCCTCCGCACATAATAATTTCTCCTATGCGCATTATACATCATAGATAAAATAGTTTGGTTTAGTTTTCTAATGATTGTTTTCTTTATATCCGTGCCTGCAGAGCGCTTCTGTCATTGTCTTTTGTTTCACATTCAATAGTGTATCCCTCCTGATAAACTAGTTGAGATTATAGAAATCATTGAGATGCTATTATTTATAACAATGTCTATTCAGTTTATCATTGTTTTTATGGAAGGACTATTGGTTCATGTTATTGGTTTTCTCGTGGTATGAACTGTGAACTTTGCTAATGATTATAACTTGCAAAAATACAGTTTTGTATTTTTTCTGATTACTTCATTCTAATTTTGCGTAGGTTTCCAAGTATGTCATTCTTTGGGTGGAGGAACGGGATCCGGCATGGGTACCCTTCTCATTTCAAAGATCAGAGAGGAGTACCCTGACCGCATGATGCTGACCTTCTCTGTTTTCCCATCTCCCAAGGTTTCTGATACCGTTGTGGAGCCATACAATGCCACTCTCTCAGTTCACCAGCTTGTTGAAAATGCCGACGAGTGCATGGTCCTCGACAATGAAGCCCTCTACGATATCTGTTTCCGCACTCTCAAGCTGGCTACCCCTACATGTCAGTTGAAACTTCACTCTTTTCTTATTTTATTTTATTTTTGCACTTAATGATAAGCATATACAATCTGCACATGTGGTCATTATTATCCATGAAGTGATAGGATTCATATCCTTGCTGATTATTAAGATTCTAGGTTCACTTTGTTAAGAGTTAAGACTCTCGTATGACCCACCGCGGCTTAGCTCAGGTGGGGGGAGCTCGGCCGGGCAAAGCCAAGTCTCAGGCTCGAATCCCTTGGGCGGCCGTGACAGCCTTAAGTATTGGTTCGGATAAATGGTGTGGATTGCCTGTTAGGTCGACCGGGGGTAAAAAAAGACTCTGGTATGGAAGTACGAGCTACTCTATAGGGTAGTTTGTATATTTATGAAGTCATAGAGATGGTGCATTTGCATAATCAAAATTTATCACATTTTCCATATAAATGAAAACTATTTTTTGACAAGTTAAACAAGAAACAGGTGGATCCAAACTAATCCAACCAAAATTGGGAAATAAGTACTTGAACACGCGGAGGCAACTTCTCTGTATTCCCACCCAAAAATAGTTGGTACTTGCAAGTGCAGTCTGAATGCATAATGCATTTACTTATCAAGCTATTTATTTTCTAACTGCTTTCCCTTGTGCTGTTATGCTCTCATTCCAGTTGGTGATCTCAATCACCTCATCTCGGCTACCATGAGTGGCGTCACTTGCTGCCTGCGTTTCCCCGGACAGCTGAATTCCGACCTCCGGAAGCTCGCCGTCAACTTGATCCCCTTCCCTCGCCTCCACTTCTTCATGGTCGGCTTTGCTCCCCTGACATCTAGAGGATCGCAGCAATACCGCGCCCTCACCGTCCCTGAGTTGACTCAGCAGATGTGGGATTCCAAGAACATGATGTGTGCAGCCGATCCACGCCATGGCCGTTACCTCACAGCCTCCGCCATGTTCCGCGGGAAGATGAGCACCAAAGAGGTGGACGAGCAAATGATTAACGTTCAGAACAAGAACTCTTCCTACTTCGTCGAGTGGATCCCCAACAACGTCAAGTCCAGCGTGTGCGACATCCCGCCCAAGGGACTTAAGATGGCTTCCACCTTCATTGGGAATTCAACTTCCATTCAGGAGATGTTCAGGAGAGTGAGCGAACAGTTCACTGCAATGTTCAGGAGGAAAGCTTTCTTGCACTGGTACACTGGCGAGGGCATGGATGAGATGGAGTTCACCGAAGCCGAGAGCAACATGAATGATCTGGTGGCCGAGTATCAGCAATACCAGGATGCCACTGCGGAGGAAGACTACGAGGAGGAGGAGGAAGAAGATGAAGTGGAAGCTTGAGCTTTACTACAGATCTCAACTTCTTTGCGATCATTTTCATCTAATTTGTTTCTAGTGTGATTGGAGAAGGGTTTGGGATATCTTTCTAATATCTGTAGGATCTATAAATTCTGTGCTGGTTTGGTTAACTTTTCAGTTTGACGTTGAAATGGTCTATGTATTTCGGGTGGCTCATGGCCCAGGGCATTGTCATTTGCGTTAACTCTGTTGCTCTGTGAATTCTTCTGGGCTATTTTCGATTTGAAAATGTTGTGTGTGTGTTTTTGCTTGTGGCATGATCCATTTGGCCTACCTGAGCTGATGACCATTGAAGAGCTGTTTAAGGGCTTTACTCGTTAAGAAGTCGCCATATTTTATGATTATTAACTGTTCTTCATTTTCTTCAACTAGCGTACATACAAAAGCACAAAAATTTAGTTCCATTAGTTTTCAAATTAAAGCTAAGTTTCAAGATAGACTTGGTAGAGATTTCTATGCAAGTTTAATAATTCTAAATTTATCATAGTATGAATTTGTTCCAATATATTACTTAATTCCAACAACATTTAGAAACATAAAAATGTTGAACAGTGCTCTAGAATCAAGGGTAATGATATAGGTTGAATGGAGTGTTTTGAATTTTCTCCAAATTTATGAGAAAAGTAACCCGAAGTTTATAAATATATCCATACTATTTGCATGCAAGGCAACTACAAGCTTGGACTTGGGCTTGACCAAGATAGCTCAAAGGCTCTAAGAAACACAAAGCTCCACTCGAGCACCATTGTCAAATTACCATCCGATTGTTACTATTGGACCACCACCCAACTATCGCCGCCCAAACACCGGCATAGGACCGTCACCCAACTAACTCCCTTCAAACCATGCCCAAAAGCCACTGTTCTATCACTATTGTCCGTATATCACCCAACCACCACCCGATTGTCGTCACTTGACCAACATTGCCAAGTTATCATCTTCACACAATGGTCTTCTAACCTTTAAATATTGACTATGGTACTCTGACCAATACCTCTTGAATATTATCCTAAAACTGTCGTCACCTGATTACAATCATTTAACCTACATTCTTTAATTATGATCCTCCAATTGATGTGACCCGAATATGATTTCCCAGCCATCACTGCCTAACTACGGATCTCCAACCTTCATCCCAGCTATGATCATCATCACCTTATTATAGTACTCCAATAGTCGTTACCCCACTATGATCCTCCAAACATCATTGCCCCAACAATCCTCCAATCATCATCGTCTAACTATAGTCATTTAAATACTGCAGCCCAACTACGGTCCTCCAATCGTCATTTCCCACTAGGGTCCTCCGACCACCATCGCGTAATTATAATTCGCTAACTTTTGTCACCCAATACTGATCCTCCAACCTCCATCACTCGCATAAGGTCATCTAATCACCATCGCCTATACTATGGTCTTCTATCCTTCATCACCTAACTAAGTCCTCTAACCTACAATCTTATATCCATTATTGCCTAGCTACTTTGACACCTACTAACTTCAACACCTATCGTCACTAATAATATTAATGTATAATATCATTTATAAGGTTGATGCATGACATCGACAACAACTCTCACTTTTGACATCTGCTTCAGGATTTATGCTGGACTTCTTTGTTTCTGATCTCCTCTTCTCAAAGGAGTACAATCAAATAAATAAGCATATGTTATCTTAAATACATCTCCGATGCCACAGTGCTCTTCCAATTTCAATAATATAATTTGTTATATACATTGTATGTTTACTACATTGAATAAGTGCCATTTTTTGAGGAAGGACGTTATCTAGAACCAATGACTAACATTAGTAAAATCTTTATAACTAGGTCAAGCCCCGTGATTTTTCTCTTTCTTGAGTTTTCACATAAGATTTATAATCTCTTTTATAATTCATACACACCATTCTTATATGTATGTGTGTTGGATCTTTCGTGCAAATATTAATACAAAAAACTCTATCTCTTTACCACTGTAAATATTACGGCACGCAACACACATATAGATATATGTGTATATAAATTTAGGTATCTAAGAGAATGGAGAATATCACAGTAAGCAACTTACAATCACTAAGATTGTTCAGATGCCACCATGCCAATAATTTTATTGAATGAGAGTAAAAAACATTGAAAAATGAGATAAATGATTGCATATTCATAATGATTATTTAATTTCATTGAAATGAGATTTTGATCAATAAAAATAATGATATTATTTGTATTTTTTTTTCATTAGAAATTTATTTTAGGGCTTCTCAAATTAATAGAAAAAATGGTGTTAGATAATATAACATTAAATAAAATTTATTTGAAAGTTTCTTCCTTGATTAAGCTTAAGATTGGATTAATTACAAACCCTTCAAAATAACTCATCTTCATTATAGTGAAAACTTTAGTGGAAAAGACACAAAGCAGACAAATTCTGCAAGTTTTGTTAGTTTTCTTTTTCCTTCATGTATTTGCTCTCCACAATTTGAATTATGTCGCAAATTAATTTTCTGTTGGAGAAGTAAAACCACGTAGCGAAACAAGAGAAGAAATTAAAAATGCAGTGGAAAAGAACACCAATATTTAATAAGGAAAAACTTCAAATCATAAAAATAAAAAATAAAAATCATAGAGCCACACTATACCAAGCAATTTACATTAAAAATTAGGAGAAATTGTATATATCTCTCTTCTCTCACTCTCTCCTTGTCTCTCTTTACTCTTGCACTGTTATCTAATAAAGCTGACAAAGAGATGCACATAAAACCCCTACAGAGACTAAGCCCTTCAAGTTAAATATGAAAAACAAAAATGAAAATTGCAAAACCCGACTCACAGAGCCATAGCGCCTAGTCTTAAGCATCACTACGCTTTGCTTTCTATCTCCGAATGTAACATTTGTACAGTATTGTAGCGCTCGAGTATACATCAACACAATGTTGTATGATTGTACGATAAAAAAATGTTCAACGTCAAAGCCCCCGAACCCAAGTAGGGGGAGGACCCCCCGGCGAGCTTGACAAATGAAATTGAGATTTGAGGCAATGATATAACATGATTGATCGACACAATCAAATTTCACACAGCACGAACATTTTCAATAGTAAATATTGATACCTTGTAATAAATATAGAAGAAAAAAGTATGAATTCCCTGTATATTTTTCGATATTTAACTTTTATTTTTAAATGTTAACTTCTTAAGATCAAAAATTTTGAAAGTTATGCATACTGCCTTTTATATTATGCTTCAGTGGAAACAGAAGATTAGCCTCCCGAAAGAAAATTGAAGAAGACATAGTTGTCTAAGGACCTCATCACTGTGGAAAGTATAAGCCTTGTAAGAAAAACAAAGATAAATATTTCTTACTTGAAAAAAAAAGAGTAAGAGTCCTACCATTTGTCAGCACCTGCAACCTTCAATCTCTTACCAAGAAATCTCTTTCTTTTTTTTTTGAAAGGTTAGGGGCTTCGAATGTGAGCCTCGCGGGAGGAATTCCTTCGCATCAACAGGGCTGTACGAGCGAGCTCGAAATCTCTATTCAAAAAATAGTGATTTCATGTTCAGCCTTTTTATTGACTTCAACACCCACCATCATTAACAATGTCAATAAACGATTTTATAATACTACCAATATAAGTCTATGATATCTTGAAGACAACTCTCATGCCACAAAGTTCTTCCAAGTTCTTTCAACTTCAACCATATAATATGTTTGATACATTTTATATTTACTACATTGAATAGGTGTCTTCTCTTGGAGAATTCATTCTGTGTAGAGACCGAATGCAGCTTTACGTCCGGAGCAGAATCAGGTGCATCCACGTCAGCGATAACGAGCCACGGTACATAGTGTAGGGATGATGTGGCGTATTCTGGTTGGCCTCCGAACGACATTCGACATCCATACAGAATAATTAATCCTTCACTTGAGGAATATCATTATTTATAAACGATGATAAGTACTAGTTGAATCATTTTAACTTAGTCGGGGCTTCTTAGTTTTTCTCTTTTCTAAATTTTCACATAAAATTTCTCGTGTCTCTTATAATTCTTGCACTCCCCCTTTTTTTTTTATTGCACTTCATTCTTATTTACATACGAATTTTATTTATTTTAGTGCTTCTAAAATTAATAGAACAAATGGAGTTAGATAATATAACATAACAAAAAAATTTATCTGTATGTTGATTTATTTCCTTTGCTTTCCTTCAGTTCAAACAAATCCAAAATTGACTTTTTTTAAAAAATTATAAGATCGAAATCACTGATTAGATCTCTTCTATATTATTTCTTCAGCAGAAGTTATTTATTATATTTCCTTGCAAATCAAGAAGCTGAAACAGTCTCACTTACTCCACTCCTCACTTCTTCTTCATTATTAATACATGTAGCAATTAAAACAGAGATCATTAATTAAGCTTAAGATTGGATTAATTCCAAGCTAAAGGCCCTAAACAAAATTAACAGTAAATTGGATGTATAATTAAGTAATGATCTGCATAAGAACAGTAGGGAAGAAATTTTTCTAAAATTTTAATGAAAACTATATAGAAATTGATTAAAAATGAAGATAGCATGAAACAACAGAACATGTGTAAGAAGATCTCCTCAAGGAAAAACAGCTAATCTAATTAGCAAACACTTTAAAAGGCATAATTAAGGCTTAAGATCTTCAAATCATAATATGAATCATATTTGGATCATATTCAAAATAAGCTTGCAATTTTATTATTTTTCTAATTTTGATTGAACTGACTTTATCTGAATGCAAGCACTCAATTTTAGTGATTGAATGCTGGTTAAGGCTATATTTGAGATAGCTTTCTTATTAATTTATGTTTTTGATCGCAACCATAGTTTCTATTTGACTACTCTTTTTTCCTACTTTCAAGAAATTTTTATGCTATGAAGCTGCTTTTTACCGTAGCTTTCAGAAAAGCTACTTTCCGCACAATAACTTTATAGCAATGTTTACAAAACTCTACGGAGGCCCCAAACGAACCCTAAATTTGATGTAATGCCACAATAAAATTTTATTTAATTTAAATAATCAAATATATATATCTAATTATTCATTCAGTAGGGTCTGATTTTGCATAAATGGATCATGCCTTCATCATTTGGAATTATAAATTATTCCGCACTCCTACAATTTTTCACAATATAAAATTAGACAAAAATTATATATTTATCTTTTAAATATTCCATCATACATATATATATATATATATATATATATATATAGGGTCCAAATGAAAATCAACAGCTTAAATGTCTACACCTTAAAACTAGAAATTTCAAAAACTAATAAACTCTGCAATCTTTTGTTCATCAATAAAAAATGTTCATAATTTTTGCCAATTGAAGAGTCCAACACTATGATGGCATTGTTTTTTATTTTTTACACTAATAATTACTCAATCTGAATCATATTTGAAGAGTTCATATTTTTTTATCAATGCATACTTGCAAGTAAAACAATAGAAGATTCCACAGTTTTAATAGCAATATACTCAGCCTTCAACATCTTAAACTCTTCTTCTCAAAAAACTCTATAAAGGAAAAATATCCCCAACACCTCAGAGCCATAGCAAATCAGTTCACAAAAGAAGAAAAAAAATGAACTCTCCCCTCTCACTTTCCATGCCTCCTCTCCTCTCCCTCCTCTTCGTCCTCTTCCTCTTCCTCTCACCCTTCCCTACCCATTCCCTCAACCCAAACACCTTCACTTCAGCCCAACAATCCTTCCTTCAATGTCTCAACTCCTCCTTCCCCTCCAATCTCATCTTCACCCCAACCAACAAAAACTACACAAACCTTCTCTTCTCCTCCATCCAAAACCTTAGGACTCTAACCAACTCTCCCAAACCTCTCCTCATCCTCACCCCAACTCAAGAATCCCACATCCAATCCTCTATTTCATGCTCAAACACCCTCAACATCCTCTTAAGAATTCGCAGCGGCGGCCATGACTATGAAGGCCTCTCATACGCGTCAACCATGAGCGATTTCTTCGTAATCATCGACCTCCAAAAGCTCAACTCGATAACAATTGATTCATCAGTGAGCACAGCTTGGGTACAGGCTGGTGCTATTTTAGGTGAAGTTTATTATGCCATTGCTATGAAGAGTAGAGTTGTTGGATTTCCTGCTGGCTCCTGTCCTACTGTGGGAGTTGGAGGTCATTTCAGTGGTGGAGGATTGAGCACTATTATGAGAGCTTATGGTATTGCTATTGATAATATCATTGATGCTAGAATTGTGAATGCAAAGGGTGAAGTTCTTGATAGAGAAGCCATGGGTGAAGATCTTTTCTGGGCTTTGAGAGGTGGAGGAGGAGCTAGCTTTGGAGTCATATTGTCTTATAAGATAAAACTTGTTCAAGTTCCACCTAAGGTGAGATGCAAATAATTTCTTGACCAAGTCTAAATTTTCTCTTTGAATACTATTTTGATCGTTCCTTTTGTTTTTTCAATTGTGTTGTTGAGATGGACTCTTAGCTTTCTAGAAATAAGTTTAATTTTTTTACTAAAAAACAGTAAGAAAGCCATCCCAAACGAAGCCTTAGTCTTACATCATTTAATAATTAAATTTATCAAACAGGTCACAATCTTCACCATTTCAAAAACACTGGAAGAAGGTGCAACAAAGCTAGTCAGCAAGTTTCAAAACATAGCTTACAACCTCGATAAAAGATTGTTTCTGCAATCAATCTTACAGCCAGTGAATGAAAACAGCCCAAATAAGACAATTCAAGCTACTTTCAGCTCCTTGTTCCTTGGTCAAAAAGAAGAACTTGTTTCAATCTTAAAGCAAAGCTTTCCAGAGCTGGAATTGAAGGAAACAGACTGTACTGAAATGAGCTGGATTGAATCAGTTTTGAACTTTGCTGGTTACTCTTCAGATTCTCCTCTGAATGTTCTGCTCAACAGAAAGCCATGGTCAAACTCTACATCATTCAAGAACAAGTCTGATCTTCTAACAAAGCCAATAACTGAGGAAGAATGGAATGAGATCTTCAGATTTCTCCTCAAAGGGAATCTATGGTTTATGCTGATTATCGATCCTTTAGGTGGAATGGTAGCTGAAGTCTCTGAAACTGAGACACCATTTCCTCACAGAAAGGGAAGCTTGTATGATGTCCAGTATATTACTCAATGGACTGAAGAGGGGATAGAAACAACACAGAAGAATTTGAAATGGATAAGGAAGTTCTATGAGTTTATGACTGCTTATGTTTCAAGAAATCCAAGAGGTGCTTATCTGAATTACAGAGATTTGGATCTGGGAGTTAATGGAGAAGGGAACACAAGCTATGTGAAGGCTAGTGTTTGGGGTGAAAAGTACTTTAAAGGAAACTTCAGGAGACTGGCACAAGTGAAGAGTGAGGTTGATCCAGGCAACTTGTTCAGATATGAACAAAGCATTCCTCTACTCTTCTGATTCAAAACTTGTGATCATTGCAATAAAGAAGCATATGAGTTCTTATTATATATTATATGTAAGAGGAATATGATTATGAAGAATTTGTGGGTCAATTCATATCAAATTTTTTACAATACAAAATAGAAATATTTTTAAATTTTGGTAATTTTTTTATTTAGGTTAAATATAAAATTATCACTTTAGAAATCAAATATTTAACTCAATTATATTTTATTTAGTGCATTAATTGAAAAAAAAATTAATATTCCGATTGGCTGGATTCAATCGCTCACGCTATCTTTACATTTGGAGCTGTTCAAAGGAAATCTATATTTGTATTTTATGGTTCTTCACATTTATTTTCTTTTTTTTCTCTAATTTTTAGAAAAGAAAGACTGTGAATTTTATTTTAATTAATTCACAAAATATTTTAAAAAAAATTATAGGAACAAAGATGTTAAATTAATTCACCCATCAATATCTCTTAAAAAGTCTATGCCAATGTTTTAATGTCAAAATTGACAATTAAAATTGTTAATGTCCACATTTTTATTAAAGAAATTAATAAATAGTAAAAAAATATATTAGCACGGCGCAATTTGTCCATTTGCAAGCAAATACAAAAATGTCCGTAACACAATTTGCAGCACGGCTTTCTTAATAATAAAGAATCCTTTTAATATAAAATTTTTAATTTTATTTCAAAAAAAATTATTTTAAAAAACAGTCCCAAATAAAGTCTTAACTGACATCAAATAATATTTGTATAACAAAAATAAGATAATCAAATGTTTTAGATATTAATGGGACTGTTTCATAACTCATTAGATAAATTAAGACTTCATTTGTTAAAATTTTCTTACTCTTTTTTAAAACAATTTTTTAATAAAATAAAATTAATTTAAAAACTCATTATACTAAAAAGCTGAAAATAAAAATAAAATTATCCAAAATAAAGCCTAAGCTAGATTGAATGGAATATATTTATGATTTTTAGGCTAAAAATTGTAAATGCCCAAAATCAATTATTATTATTGGTTGGGTAAATGAGATGAGCTTTGAAAGCTACATGCAAAAAGACTGTATTGAGTTTTACTAAACATGCAAGAAACATTCAAAGAGACAAATCATTATATTGCAGTGATCTTTACAAAAAATAATAGTTAAATAAAAATTATGACTACAATCTCAAAAGCAAAACAATAAAAAAGCTATGTCAAACAAAGTCTAAATCTTCGTTTAAGACAGCTTTCTTACTGCTTCTTAAAGCAACTATCTAATATAAAAAAATTTAATTTTTATACTAGAAATCTGTTTTAAAAAACAATAAGAAAGCCGTCCCAAACAAAGTCTAAATCCGGAGAAATTATTTTGTGTGTACACCAAATCGTTCGGAGGCAAATCTGAATGTGCCACGCACCCGATACACAGCAAAAAAAGCAACTAAAGCGCAACTAAAGCGCAACCAAAGCGCAACTAAAGCGCAACCAAAGCGCAACCAAAGCGCAACTAAAGCGCAACCAAAGCGCAACCAAAGCGCAACTAAAGCGCAACTAAAGCGCAACCAAAGCGCAACTAAAGCGCAACCAAAGCGCAACTAAAGCGCAACCAAAGCGCAACTAAAGCGCAAGTCAAAAAGCGCAACTAAAGCGCAAGGTGACGCGGCAAATTTTTATTGGCTGTCCGAACTTATCTTTTGGCTCCGGTCACCTGACCCAATAATTTGCCCTTCTTATAACTTCTTAAAGAAGCTATCTAGTATAAAAAATACAATTTTTATACTAAAAATCTGTTTTAAGAAACAATAAGAAAGTCGTCCCAAACAAAGTCTAAATCTGGAGAAATTATTCTGTGCGGACACCAGATCATTCGGAGGCAAATCTGAATGCGCCACACCTGATACACAGCAAAAAATTAACATGACGCATCCTGATTCATCTCCGAACAGCATCAGGTGTCCGCACATAATACTTTTTCCTAAATCTGTTAAGTTGAAGCCCCATGTTATAATATGGATTTCTATGAAAGTAAACATCATTAGAATTGAACAACTGACTCATACAGAATACTATTTCTGTGCCCAAATATCTTCAGTTGAAAGTTGTCAACTACTACAAAATTTTACAGAGCTATAGATTTGGGAAGTAAGAAAAACAATATCCTACACAACTGCCATTTGTCAAGGAGAACTGCTATTTTGTCAGAATTTGAACGTCCGAAACCTCTGCTCTAAAAGGATTGCTACTCAATATAAGAAAAATTACATACATCGGCATTAACTCTGAAGTCGGACAGTCAAAATCGGACAAAACGGTATTTTGGTTTGGTGGATAGTGCACATAGAAGTTTCAGAGATAATGAATACTTCTATCAAGCTGGTTATTTGCAAAGAAAATTGGAAGAATTATCAATGTCATGGAACAAACCAGTGATCCTGCAGAAAAGCCATATATGATCACATTAGGTTCAGTATAGATGTCATAAATAAATAAATAATCATAGTGAGTTTAAAATCCACGCTATGTTAAATAGATTAAGGTTTTATTTGGGACAGCTTTTTTACTGCTTAAAGTAACTTTTGGGAACAAAAATTGAAAGTTGTTTTAAAAAGCAATAAGAAAGACGTCCCAAATGGGCCGCAAGTTTCATAGAAATCGATTTGAAGCTTGAAATTGTAGAGTGCTACAAAAAAGCATATTGGGAGAGAAACATGATATAGAAGATGGTTTATTAAAAAAAAAAAAACAGACCGGCGATGTTGATTCAAATGAACCAGGCCGATTGTAAGAGAAACATGATGTAAAAGCTAATTTATTTTTAAAAAAAACAAATCAGCTATGTGTGAATTAGATAAATGAATTGCAAACTTTGAGTAGGGTTATGTACCTACATAAAAGTAAAAATTAATCAAATAATCTGAAAAGTACTAACAAGTAATGGGATCGAGCTACAGTAAAGAGGAATATGCGAAAAGTTTAAATAAGATTAATTACCGTGAAAATCTCATATGTATGCTTCTATAGGTAATCAACCAAAGAAGGTGGAGTTTAAGTATTAAGGAGGCAAGGCAACCAATAGTTGAATTGAGTATTCATATTTCAAAATTATAAGTGTAACGGTACTATTTCTTCAAAATTAAATGAATCAATTCATATAGATTCAATATACCATTATTATAAGTTCATTTATGATTATCCCTACAATAGAAAGGATTGATAATGTGAAATGAATGATATAATCTTCTTGTGAGGCTTCAATTATTTATCTCGTCTCATATTGTCATTTTGAAAAGATAGTAAATGATATAGAAAATACAAATAAAATAAATTACCAAAAAAATGTTTGCATGTTCATGATGGTTGATGGAGTTCATCCCCCCCATTAAAAACTAACTAGGGATGCTAATATACGAGCACATGAAATAATTGCAACTTCACAACTCTGGAAAAAAATATTGTTATTAAAGAACCAGTCAATGGTACAGCTGCATGGCGGTGTTATGATGGATGTATTTTGTAACAATGACGCAGAAAAGATATTGTATGATATGGTCATCTTCTAATTCATTTTATTATTGAACTAATGAAATGCTTCAAAAACAATTATATTGTTATCTTTTAGTAATATATAATATTAAAATATTTGATATTGATTCATCTATTTGACTAAGCATGCATGTTATTTTCAAAGTTCTTTTATATTATTGTAACTAAGAGATGATGTTTTCGAATATTTCTTTTAAATTTATTATTTAAGTAGTGGTGCTTAAATTTTCATCCGCCATACGTTTCTACTTAGTAATCCAAGCTTATGAGTTTGATCGTGACAAAAGTGATATCAAGAACAAGGTTAGATTAAATAATACTAATCATAATGAAATAGCCATTAAGAGGATTTATAAAATTTATTCAGGTTGATAACATTAGTTTAATTCTAATTAAATAATATTGTAACATTATTTTATATATCTCAAGCCCTAGATAACAAAGATGAAGTAAGGCATGAAAAGAATACCACCAAATGTTAATATTAATAGTAATGCTCTCATTCAAATGATGATAGCAGTGCCCTAAATGATCCAAAATTCAAAGTTCCAACCTAGTGGAAAAAATAATATCATCTCAATGGACAATTACTTGAAGTTATTCTAGGATATGCAACCAGCATAATTTGAGTTGAAGTACCGATTGAAATAGAAAATTGGCTCATTCATATTAAGAAGATATATTAAATGGCGTGTTTTGTCCCGATGAAAGGAAGGTATCGCTTGCTATTTCGCATTGGATGAAGAAGCAAATAGGTGGTGAAGAGGGCAACATCAAAATGAGTTTGAAGACCCAACCAGTGTACAAATTTAATGAGAATTTGCGGAAACTTTTAGGAAATGGTTTGTGCCTCTTTCTACGAGAAGGCAAATACAATATATGTTTACGAAGTCACTAAGTTTCAAATTTATGAAGTTAGTGCAAAAAGATAGATCCATGATGCAATACAACGTAGAAGTTACGACGCTATCAAGGTATACGCCACAGAAAATCTATAATGGAAAAGTGTCAGATTTTTATCAAGACAGAGATGAGAACAAACAACCTTTAGCTCTTTTAAAGATTGCTAATTATTATATAGCCAGGAGAGTCAAACAAGATTTCCAGGGTGCCCAGAGGAGGCATGACTTCAAAAAAAGGAAAAATGCTGAAGGAATACAAAGTTCATGGATTTGTCAGTTTGTATAGGTTTTTCAATCTAGAAATTCTGCTTGGATGGGCAAAGACCTTATGCTTGGGGTAATAGTCCACCTCGGGCATGACACATACCGCCTCCAAGCTACACACTTCCAAACAAAATGTGCATGAAAGAGAAGTGGCTATGGCCATGCCTACTAGCCTAATAGCAATGTGGCATGACTATTGGGAAGATCACCCCCGCTTGGCCAAATGATTCATAATGTTCAGGCTAATGATTTATTTGAAAAATTAAAGACTTCAACTTTTCTGTTGATTTGTTGCCTTTAATGTTAACGTTATTATTAGTTTCCTTCTAACATATTCATTATAGTCTTTTAGAACTGTTAATCTCTCCAAGCCATGATATTAACATATCTGCATGTGCATAGTGTTTTAACCAGATCATTACAAGCCTCCAAAAGTTGTCTTACGTAACTTTTTGCTAATTACTTTTTTCTACATAAATCAAAAACAATAGACCTGATATAATAACAGATGACAGATTTGGCTTGAAGCCAAATCCGAACAACACTCTAACTCCCACACCCTAAATTGTCCAAAACAAGCCTCCAAAAGTCAATCACATTACTTACATTCAAGCCATAATGCGTGGCATGTTAATCTGACGATGAATGGCGGAAAAATGTTTTATGGTGCAGAATGTTGGCCATTAAAAGAGAAGCATAAAATTAAGTTAAGTGTTGCAGAGATGATGATGCTCAGGTGGATGAGTGGCTCTACTCTTTAAGATAAAATATGATGAAATGAGTATATTCGTAAAAAGATTGGAGTAGCTCTAGTAGAAGATAAGATCAGAGAGAGACACCTTAGATGGTTTGGCCATATAAAACGTCAGCCTTCCGATGACCCGTTTAGGAGAGTAGATGTATTAGATTTGACCTATATTAAGAAATGTAGAGGTAGACCTAAAAAAACCTAGTTATAATTAAAGTATTATAAATGACATTTTTATTATATTTAAATGAGAATTTGACTATTAACATGACACAAGGGAGAAAAATAATTTATGTTGGCGACTCCGCATAGTGGGATTAAGGCTTGATGTTTTCATTGTTGTTGTTGATGAATGGCGGAAGCCTTGCTATGCATTTATATCATTAAGATAGGGCAAGCACCTGCTCAAGCTCTTATGAAATTCAATCAGTCATTAACACATCCTCTACTAGTCCAATGGTCCAATCCACAATTAAAGAACCAACTCAAGTTCCTTGCTTGATAAAATTGGCAATCCAAACACCTATTCAAGCTCATTGTTTGATTCAAATTGACATCAAAACCTCCTCTCCCACTCCACTTGTGCAATATCTACTACTTGCAATTTTTGAAAATAATCCTATCTTGCTCAAGCTGACTCTAATCACTCCAAAATTTACAAGAACAAAGAATGATTTTCAGCGCCATGGTCATATATAGTTTATTGGAAGAAAGCGTGGCTCAACAATCGCCCATCTACTGCAATTTAACCAATATTTGCACCTAGATGCTATGACTTCAAGATTCTACATGGGTTTCTTATGTGGCTTTATCCTGTTTTATTATGTGTTTTGACCTAAAGGGCAAGGACAATTTTGAAACGGTTAGTAATGTTAGGATCAACTAGCGTAGTGGGTGTTAGTGATCATAGGTTTATAATAGGTATTACACTATTTAATAAGTAATTAAGGTGTCGATTGAGTCCTTATGATGTTATAAGCATCTCCTCTTTTGAATGCTCCTTATTTGTTGTGATAATCTCTCCTCTTCGTCAATCTCCTAGTTTATGGATTATTCGCGAACTTGAAATCATCATTTATCATTACAATCTTCCAAGGTCATATCCGATGAGGAGAAAAGAGAATACGGGCAATTTCATCTAATATAACTAAATGGATATCCAATTGTGACAAGAAAGTCATCCCAGATGAGTTAACAAGTTATAAGAGCATGCACAAATGAACCAGAATGTAGACTAGAAACAGAAGGGGACTAGGCGGCCAATTGCAAAATTCTCAAGAATATATTAGAGCTGAGGAGTCAATCCATGAGGCCAACATCACAGCTGATTCACTTGAAATTAGTTTCTAGTATAAACATTCTACACAAGACATAAATAGCACAGCGAAGTCCAAGAAAATTAAAATGAATAGAGCCTTAAAAAGGTACTTGAAACTTTGTTTGATGGGAGAGATGGAAATAAAGAGGCAATTAGAAATTGTGTGTTTTTTTTTTTTTTTTTATGCATTAGCAGTTTTACTAGGATATGGAAAAATTTCAATAACTATCAAATTCCTTACCGATCATATGACAATTGAGCATCCCCAACGCGCCCAATAACTTTGTTTCGTACCTTCCTTATAGATACCTACATTAGGAAAGAATAGCAAAAGATAGATTGATATATCAAAGATTCTGTTTAATCTACAATGAAACAATACATACCCACACACGATTAAGGGATCCATTTTCATCTCGAGCACGATGAATGACTATGCCATTGTCACATTTATTTATGAAATGTGCACTCCCACTAATATCATACAGATTTGGCGGATTGCCTCCCCAGTTTTGTAGCTGTTAATTAATATAGTAAAAATCAATGAAATAGAATAACCCACAAAGTTGATGATCATTGACATACCTGTCTTGGATGAGCTACAAACCAGACATGACAAGAATGGTGATGGGCAAATCTCTTGATCATAGTAAGCATGCGACTAACATACTCTGTTTCTGTCCTGATAGAAATTCAATGAAATCATCAAAATATAAAAGAAAATCCCAATTCAGCTTTTTATTAAACTAGAAATACTAGAATCTGGAAGAAAAACTACTCCAGCAAACAAAACCAGGAGGAAGCCTGGAAAATTATACAAGAACAAAATCAAAGGGCAGCACATAGCCAAGATAAGAACACATAGAAGTAGAATCCTCACTGATTAAAAAAACGTTGGTGATCCAGCTCATTATACGGGTCAATGACAAGTCCACGCACCCCATGTCTTAAAACTGCAGCTTTGGCTAGCATAAGGACCCAATTAATAGATGGAATGGAATCATCATCACACCTGCTCTATCAACCAAAAAACTCAGCGAGAATAACAAAAAGCAAGTGAGATTTATGAAGCGGTTCTGTAATCCGAAATACTACATAAAATATTTCAATATAACTCACCGAATAATATGAAATGTATCATTAAGCCACTTCTTCCCTTTTTCCAATTCTAGAAGGCTCATTCGTTCAACAGATTCTCCGTTTCTAAATGCTCACAAAGGTACAAAAAAGCTTACTAAATAACTGGTGTGCTGAAACTGCTGGAAAGTATGCCAGTCAACCGCTAATCAGACTAGGCCAAAAAAAAGATAGAATAATTTAACTATGCCAATAGAACATAAACAAAGGAGGATGACAGTGTCAAGTGGTGTTTACATATTCATAGATCTTGACGATTTCTAGATGGTTGCAAGAAATTAAATAGAAATTGCTTGGTTCTAAAATACTGATGATAAACTGAAACTGGAAAATAAACATTATTTTTGGACTAAGTTTTTTCAAGGAAAAATATAGAAAAATGGAGGATTTAACATGCACATCATGAAATTCTTATGTATTTACAAATATAAAACAAAAATCTTCATATTTTCTGATGGACCGGACCAGCCGGTCCATCCCAGAGCAACACCGGCCCAAACTGGGCCGGTTACTGTTTACCAAAGAAGAAACCGCCCACTACTTGGGCGGTTGGCTGCAGAAGATGAAGGGAGAAACCGCCCACTTGGGCGGTTGGCCGAAGGACATGGAGAAGGAAGTTGGGCCCAACGGGCCCAACAAATGCATGAGGGAGAGTAATGTGTTTGTCATAAGGATAGTTATGATATTATGGGTATTATTATGGGAGTATAAAAAGGAGTTAGGGTTTGTTTTATGACATCTTTTGTTTGGGTGATTAGTTTTCCTCTTTTCTAGTCTAGAGTTTGGGAGAAAGCTCTTCTCGAATTGAGAGCATTGTATCCGTGAAAACTTGTAAGTCTTTTGATATTTAAGTTAACAAAGTGTTTGTGAGTGTTTTCCTTCAAGAAATCTCCACTTTTCCTACTGTTTTTGGGCTATTTTTACTGGATTCCGAAAATTACAAGTTAAGTTCCATCAGGCAACCAATAGTTGAAGTGAGTATTCAAATTTCAAAATTAAAAGTGTAACGGTACTATTTCTTCAAAATTAAATGAATAAATTCATATAGATTAAATATACCATTGTTATAAGTTCATTTAGATCATCCCTACAATAGAAAGGATTGATAATGTGAAATGATGATATAATCTTCTTGTGAGGCTTTAATTATTTATCTCGTCTCATATTGTCATTTTGAAAAGATAATAAATGATATAGAAAATACAAATAAAATAAATTACCAAAAAAATGTTTGCATGTTCATGATGGTTGATGGAGTTCATCCCCCCATAAAAAACTAACTAGGGATGCTAATATACCAGCACATAAAATAATTGCAACTTCACAACTCTGGAAAAAAATATTGTTATTAAAGAACCAGTCAATGGTACAGCTAATGTTATGATGGATGTATTTTGTAACAATGAAACAGAAAAGATATTGTATGATATGGTCACCTGCTAATTCATTTTATTATTGAACTAATGAATGCTTCAAAAACAATTATATTGATTTTGATATTGATTCATCTATTTGAATAATATAATACTAAGCATGCATGTTATTTTCAAAGTTCTTTTATATCATTGTATATTATTGTAACTTAGATATGTGTTTTTGAATATTTCTTTTAAATTTTTTATTTAAGTAGCGGTGCTTAAATTTTCATTGACCATATGTTTCTACCTTAGTAATCCAAGTTTATGAGTCTGACCGTGACAAAAGTGGTATCAACAACAAGGTTAGATTAAATAGTACTAATCATAATGAAACAGCCATTAAGAGGATTAATAAAATTTATGCAGGTTGATAACATTATTTTAATTCTAATTAAATAATATTGTAATATTATTTTATATATCTCAAGCCCTAGATAACAAAGATTAAGATGAAGTAAGACGTGAAAATATATAGGGCGATGGAATACCACCAAATGTTAATATTAATAGTAATGCTCTCATTCAAATGATGATAGCAGTGCCGTAAATGATCCAAAATTCAAAATCCCAACCTAGTGGAAAAAACAATATCATCTCAATGGACAAATACTTGAAGTTATTCTAGGATATGCAACCAGCATTATTTTGAGGAGTTGAAGTAACGATTGAAATAGAACATTGCCTCATTCATATTAAGAAGATATTAAATGGCGTGTTTTGTCCCGATGAGAGGAAGGTATCGCTTGCTATTTTGCATTGGATGAAAAAGCAAATAGGTGGTGAAGAGGGCAACATCAAAATGAGTTTGAAGACCCAACCAGTGTACAAATTTAATGGAATTTTGCGGAAATGAGAAGGCAAATACAATATATGTTTACGAGTCACTAAGTTTCAAATTTATGAAGTTAGTGCAAAAAAGATAGATCCATGATGCAATAAAGGGTAGAGTTTATGACACTATCAAGCTATACGCCACAGCAAATCTATAAAGGAAAAGAAAAGTGTCAGATTTTTATCAAGACAGAGATGAGAACAAAGAGCAGTTATTTCTTTTAAAGATCACTAATTATTCTGTGGAGGAGAGAGCCAGGAGAGTCAAACAAGATTTCCAGGGTGCCCAGAGGAGGCATGACTTCAAAAATAAGGAAAAATGCTGAAGGAATACAAAGTTCATGGATTTGTCAGTTTGGATAGGTTTTTCAATCTAGAAATTCTGCTTGGATGGGCAAAGACCTTATGCTTGGGATAATAGTCCACCTCGGGCATGATACATACCGCCTCCAAGCTACACACTTCCAAACAAAATGTGCATGAAAGAGAAGTGGCTATGGCCATGCCTACTAGCCCGGATAGCAATGTGGCATGACTATTGGGAAGATCACCCCCGCTTGGCCAAATGATTCATAATGTTTAGGTTAATGGTTTATTTGAAAAATGAAAGACTTCAACTTTTCTGTTGATTTTGTTGCCTTTAATGTTAACGTTATTATTAGTTTCCTTCTAACATATTCATTTTAGTCTTTTAGAACTGTTAATCTCGCCAAGCCATGATATTAACATATCTGCATGTGTGTAGTGTTTTAACCAGATCACTGTAACTAGGTGTTGTCTAACGAAACTTTTTGCTAATTACTTTTGACTTGATATATTCCGGCATCATTTGGTCTTTCTAATGATAATGGTAATTTATTATAATCACTGTATCTTTATTCTCGAATGTAATTATGTAAATATGTGCGACAGATCAAAAACTTAATTTGGAAGTATAAATGATGTAGGACATCTTAGACTTGAGCATTTTTTCATGCAGGTCCACAATGAAATGCACGAAACTATGCAAGATAACACAAATTCACAGATTCCGTTGGAACTTCTAGTTTGGACAATTATTTACTACTTCGATGAAGCCAGAAACATAGAGAAATCTAATGTAACTAGGTGTTGTGACTGTTGTCTTAAGTAACTTCTTGCTAATTACTTTTTTCTACATAAAACAAAAATAGTATAACTGATATATTCCTGCATCATTTGGTCTCTTTAATGCTAATGGTATTTTTTTATTATCACTGTATCTTTATTCTCAATATGTGCGACAGATCAAAAACTTAATTTGGAAGTATAAATGATGCAGGACGTCTTAAACTTGAGGATTTGAAAATGCAGGTCCACAATGAAATGCACGAAACCATGCAAGATAACACAAATTAGCAGAGTTCAGTTAGAACTACAAGTTTGGACAATTATTTACTACTTAGATGAAGCCAGAAACATAGAGAAATCTAATGTAGACAGTAATTTTAAAGCCTTCCAAAAAAATAACGCTTAGGAATTTAGAATTACGAAAACATATACTTAATTCAACAAAATGGTATCTAATTTGGATAAATTTGATCACTAACGCAAAATAATAACAAATAAAAAGAAAAAATATAGAAAGAAAAAAGTAACCAAATCAAATTAATCAGTCCACGTGCTTTTACAATGAGAGAATTTCTCCCAAAAATTTTTGTTCTCTGATGGGGACATCAAATCATCATGGAAAGTTTACCAGCGACGTGGCCGCCAATCTACGACCACGATCGAGTCGTTATATTTTTGAGTCGATGTATTTTATTTTATGCATTTTATTATTTGCTTATGTGTGTTTATTTATTTCCCTTGGTACCCCTTTGTATGTGAGTGGTCATGTGTAAGCCTAAGGGCATTTGTGTCATGTCATTTAGAGTCTTGTTGTATGAGGTTATTTAAAAGCCCCTTTGTTTTATTTTGAGATAATGAAGGATTGCTTATGATATTTTTCTCTTGAAAGAATTTGTGAGAGCTTGTGAGTTCTAATGGAGAGAGCTTCCTAGAAGAGGAAGGAGATGGCACAATACCCACCAACTTAGATAAGTCGGGTTCGTGGTTCCTTCTCGTATCCCCTTTATTTTCTTCTCCTATCTCTTTCCCTCCAAACCCCTAACCGTCGGTTTCCTCCACCTCACCCGATCCCTCATCCTCCTCCCCAAATCCCCACGGCATCACCTTGACCGAACCCCTACCCCCACAGCCGCCGACCATAGTTACATAGCCGCCGGCTATACTCCATCTCTCTTTCCCTTAGAGTTTCCAAGTTGGGATGAGGACTACTTTAGGATAATTTTGAAATTCAAAATTCATTGAAATTTGAATTCAAATTCTTTCCTAATTTAGCTTCTTTATTTAGGAAAGTTTCTTAATTCATCCTATTGAATTTAAAATTTAAATTGGATGAAGCATTAAACTTTCATAACTCCTACATCCAAAATAGTCATCCTAATTAATTGCCCTCCACCTCATCCTTGGATTCTAATTGCCGTCAGCCCCCATGTGTGGGCAAGTTGGGATTTATTCCTTAATTACCACATAAATACGTTTGGGAATAAATTCAAATTACTTCTGCCTCTTAGCCGATTTTTCCAAAGACTCTAACCTATTTATTTCTTTCCTATTTCCACTCTTTATTTTGGAAAGAATGTTCCTGGCACCACCTATTTGCTGCCGCCCAAACCCTTACCGTTTCCCCTCTTCCTCCTAAAATCTCTCCCCCTTCACTAAGCCCCCTCTTGATTTTCCTGCATACGTCTTTTTTCATTTGGCTTTCCTCTCCTCCTTAGAGAAATCTGAGATTTTCTCTCAGATTTTGGGCCAGAAAGTCTGAAAATCTATTCAGATTTTGGAAGGATTTTGGCTACTTCTTCAGCCCCACGATGAAGAGAACATCTTAGTTCGTCGACCTTGGATATTCGTCAAGAGTAGTTGCTATCGTGGAGGATCTACACGTCTCCTTGAACAAAGGTTTCTTTTCTTTCACTTGCATTAAAAGTCTTTTAAATCCAAGTTCTCATTTGGTTAGATTGTAATCGCTAAAGCCTACTCCAAGTGCTCTTGCTACGCCTAGTCTTTCGTAGAAATTGAGTGTAAGCTTCTATGCATCCTACGACTCCTTGTTAGATTAGGGATTTAATTTGAAAGCTACTATTCAGTATTGTTTTTATTTTCTCAATTATCTTGATAGTTCAAACTCGGAGCATGTGATTTCGCCTACGCAATTGATCGCTTCATTTGTCTTAATCGTCGTTTGAAGATTGCTTTTAGTTTTGTTCTGAAATTATTCTAATTTAATAGTTGTGCAATGCTCAAATGAAATCATAACCATAGCATCTAAGTAGTCCTGCATCATTCTCCCTCTTAATGTAGGAGAAGACTAGAAAGAATAACAAACCCTAACAAACAATTTTAAGCAATACACGATTATTTTTTACAACTTCAAACTCCCTTTATATAATAATAAAATCTTCATTATTTTACCAACAAAAAAAATACCCAAAAATAAGATTCAGCCAAATAAGTTGATGCCACGAGCATAAATTTTGATGAGCCTAAAATATAATTCGTACTTAGAATAAGCCTCACTAAGCCAACTCACAACATAATTCTCAGGTTCCACCAACATGTGTGTCTAGCATCATTTAATAGAATCACAAACCCATTAACTTAATCCCTACCAGGGGGAGCTCGACATAAACCTGCCTAAGTTACAAAAAATTCGCTATGACAAATTATTCCATGAAAGCTCAGAAACTATAATCAACATTAATGGACGACAGACTAGGCTCGAACCCAAATCCAAACAACACTCAACTCCCACACCCTAAATTGTCCAAAACAAGCCTCCAAAAGTCAACCACATTACTTACATTCAAGTCAGAACGCGCCTCATGTTAATCTGACGATGAATGGCGGAAGAATAATTTATGGTGCAAAATATTGGCCATTAAAAGAGAAGCATAAATTTAAGTTAAGTTTTGCAGAGATGAGGATGCTCAGGTGGATGAGTGGCTCTACTCTTAGAGATAAAATATGATGAAATGAGTATATACGTAAAAAATATTGGAGTAGCAATAGTGGCAAATAAGATCAGAGAGAGTCGCCTTAGATGGTTTGGCCATATAAACATCAGCCTTCAGATGACCCGGTTAGGAGAGTAGATGTATTAGATTTGACCAATGTTAAGAAATGTAGAGGTAGACCTAAAAAAACCTTGTTAGAAAATATTATAAATGACCTTTTTATTAGATTTAAATGTGAATTTGACTATTAACATGACACAAAGGAGAAAAATGATTCATGTAGGCGACTCCACGTAGTGGGATTAAGGCTTGATGTTGTCATTATTGTTGTTGATGAATGGCGGAAGCCTTGCTATGCATTTATATCATGAAAAAATGGAAAGCACCTTCTCAAGCTCCTTATATGATTCAGTATGTCATTAACGCATCCTCTACTAGTCCAACGGTCCAATCCACAATCAAACAACTAACTCAAGTTCCTTGCTTGATGAAATTGGCAATCCAAACACCTATTCAAGCTCATTGTTTGATTCAAATTGACATCAAAACCTCCTCTCTTGCTCCACCTGTGCAATATCTACTACTTGCAATTTTTGAAAATAATCCTATCTTGCTCAAGCTGACCCTAATCACTCCAAAATTTGCACGAACAAATTGAACTGGTGGAGGAATGATTTTCAGCGCCGTGGTCATACATAGTTTATTGGAAGAAAGTGTGGCTCAACAATCTCCCATCTCCTGCAATTTAACCAACATTTGCACCTAGATGCTATGACTTCAAGATTCTACTTGAGTTTCTTATGTGGCTTTATCCTGATTTATTATGTGTTTTGACCTAAAGGGCAAGGTAAATTTTGAAAGGGTTAGTAATGTTAGGATCAACTAGTGTAGTGGGTGTTAGTAATCATAGGTTTATAATAGATAATACACTATTTAATAAGTAATTAAGTTGTCAATTGAGTCCTTATAAAGTTATAATGTTATAAACATCTCCTCTTTGAATGCTCCTTATTTGTTGTGATAATCTCTTCTCTTCCTCCTTAATCTCATTTATCATTACAATCTTCCAAGGTCATATCAAATGAGAAGAAAAGAGAATAAGGGCAATTTCATCTAATATAACTAAATGGCTATCCAATTGTGACAAGAAAGTCATCCCAGATGAGTTAACAAGTTATAAGAGCATGCACAAATGAACCAGAATGTAGACTAGAAACAGAAGGGGCCTAGGCGGCCAATTGCAAACTTCTCAAGAATATATTAGAGCTGAGGAGTCAATCCATGAGGCCAACATCACAGCTGATTCACTAATGAAATTAGTTTCTAGTATAAACATTCTACACAAGACATAAATAGCACAGCAAAGTCCAAGAAAATTAAAATGAATAGAGCCCTAAAAAGGTACTTGAAACTTTGTTTGATGAGAGAGAAAGAAATAAAGAGGTAATTAGAAATTGTGTGTTTTTTTTATGCATTAGCAGTTTTCCTAGGATATGGAGAATTTCAGTAATCATCAAATTCCTTACCGATCATATGACAATTGAGCATCCCCAACGCGCCCAATAACTTTGTTTCGTACCTTCCTTATAGATACCTACATTAGGAAAGAATAGCAAAAGATAGATTAATATATCAAAGATTCTGTTTAATCTACAATGAAACAATACATACCCACACACGATTAAGGGGTCCATTTTCATCTCGAGCACGATGAATAACAATGCCATTGTCACATTTATTTATAAAATGTGCACTCCCACTAATATCATACAGATTTGGCGGATTGCCTCCCCAGTTTTGCAGCTGTTAATTAATATAGTAAAAATCAATAAAATAGAATAACCCACAAAGTTGATGATCATTGACATACCTGTCTTGGATGAGCTACAAACCAGACATGACAAGAATGGTGATGGGCAAATCTCTTGATCATAGTAAGCATGCGACTAACATACTCTGTTTCTGTCCTGATAGAAATTCACTAAAATCATCAAAATATAAACAAAAATCCAAATTCAGCTTTTTATTAAACTAAAAATACTAGAATCTGGAAGAAAAACTACTACAGAAAACAAAACCAGGAGGAAGCCTGGAAAATTATGCAGGAACAAAATCAAAGGGCAGCACATAGCCAAGATAAGAACACATAGAAGTAGAATCCTCACTGATTAAAAAAACGTTGGTGATCCAGCTCATTATACGGGTCAATGACAAGTCCACGCACCCCATGTCTTAAAACTGCAGCTTTAGCTAGCATAAGGACCCAATTAATAGATGGAATGGAATCATCATCACACCTGCTCTATCAACCAAAAAACTCAGCGAGAATAACCAAAAGCGAGAGAGATTTATGAAGCGGTTCTGTAATCCAAACTACAACATAAAATATTTCAATATAACTCACCGAATAATATGAAATGTATCATTAAGCCACTTCTTCCCTTCTTCCAACTCTAGAAGGCTCATTCGTTCAACAGATTCTCCGTTTCTAAATGCTCATAAAGGTACAAAAAATCTTACTAAATAACTGGTGTGCTGAAACTGCTGGAAAGTATGCCAGTCAACCGTAATCAGACTAGGCCAAAAATAAGATAGAATAATTTAACTATGCCAATAGAACATAAAAAAAGAAGGATGAAAGTGTCAAGTGGTGTTTACAGATTCATAGATCTTGACGATTTCTAGATGGTTGCAAGAAATTAAATAGAAATTGCTTGGGTCTAAAATACTGATGATAAACTGAAACTGGAAAATAAACATTATTTTTGGACTAAGTTTTTTCAAGGAAAATATAGAAAATTGGAGGATTTACATACACATCATGAAATTCTTATGTATTTACAAATATAAAACCAAAATCTTCATATTTACATACAGACCACTTTCATGTGTGTGCGCACGTGTGAGAGAGAAGATATGTGTTAGGAAGTGGATGCAGAAATCCATTTCCCTTTTGTTGAATTAAATTACAACACTCCAAATACAATCTCCAAGAAGAATTAAGAGATATAATGAAAGAAAAATTGTTTTAATTGATGAAATAGGAGAAAGACACGAGATACAATGGATCCCCAATTGTAGAGGAGGATCTGGCTCTCTCAATCTCTAGATGGCGGCTAGAGCCCAAGTACAACCTAAGAACTCTCACAAATTCAGCAAAATACCAAATAATCCTAACCCTGGGAAATTCCCCTACTTAAAGCATACAATAATCCTCTATATCCCAAAACAGCCATCCTTTTCAAATTTCCCTCCTAATCCTCCCTATAATTCTTTCTTAATTAATTGGGGGGG
>NW_021319555.1:262110-283203 GCF_001605985.2 Dendrobium catenatum
TAAAATAGGAAGTTGTCCAAAAAATTTACTAAACCATAAGAATCATACTGATTCAAATGCTATCCAAAGACTTTTTGAGTGGAATGGTGCATTGGAAATCTAGATGACTTAAAAAATTTAAGATAAAACGCAACAATGATCAAGAAAGCAACAGATTTCACATCAAGCAACACAAATTAACAAACAAGTTTCTCAAAAAGCATAAAATAAAATAGAAAAAAGTATAGGAAGATGCGTCTCAAAAGAATCAGCAAACTAGTTTTTTCTTCTTCTTTTTTTAATTTGAACCTTAAACCTCAACTTTGGAGGTAAAAGGCAATACCCATCAACCAAATTATTGGTGATATACTGATAGTATACTAGTTAGTAGCTATTTCACAACTGTCAAACTCGACTCAATGATCAAAGTCCATAACTATAGCCGCATAAATGATAGAACTAGACATGTAATAAACGAAAGACTGAAAATAAGTTTTGGAGGGGAAATATACTGTTAACAGACATTAACCGAGGAGGATGAGAACCAATTTTAGCTAACTTTACCTTAAATTGAAGAACGGCTTCTTAATATGTTTTTCCAAAAGCTTTCTAGCATGATCTTCAACCTAAAGACCAATGAAATATATACATACAAAAATCACACTAATAAATAGGAAGATCAATACAGTAATTTATCTGACCTTGTTCTCCATAGAACAGAGAGCAAATGTCCAACCACATCTTTCATTGATATTGCACAATAACGCATCAATCCACTCACTCTTGCCAGAATTAGGAACACCTGTTATGACAGTTAATTCTCCAGGTACAATCTGCACAATGCAATAAAAGAAAAAGTTCAACACCAACCTTAAAATAACATAAAACATTTTTGCATAAATAACAGTCCCAATAACCATGAATTTTGGCTCATTTCCCATGTTCTGGCCATCATTTGCATTTGTCTAACTTATAAGAGGGTATTGAGTCTGATGGTCAAGAAGAAGGCAACATCCGAAGTTCATAAGGTTTCATCTGGCATATTAAAGTATACTTGAGCAATATAGTTGCACAGTCATGCAGAATTTTAATTCAAATTCAAACTATTTCCAAATAAAAGTTAGAAAGGTAAATTAGAAATTCAATTAACATTTTTCTCATGGTACCCCAACCACATGTCACAATCAAGCATAAATTTACCAAAACGGTACTGCAGAGGGCATTGCACTAATGATTCTTGATAATGGAAACATTTTAGTCAGCCATGACCAGTTTGCTTTTTAGACTAAGGGACTGTTTAGTTGGAAGTTGGAAGTTGGAAGTAAGTGTAAAGTATTCCAAATGCAAGGGTTGTAAAAATGTTGATATATGGTTGGAAGAAAAAGGAATGCAAAGTAAAATAAATTTAGTGTAAATAATTTTAGTTTGTTTTAAGGTAAACTAAACTCGCTCAGTTTAAGCGAAAATTCTTTACACCGCAAGCAAGCTCGCTTGACTGCCGCCGGCCACCACCGCCGCCCACCGCCCGCTATAGCCGCCGGCCAACGCCACCATCATCGATTGCCGACCGCTGCCTTTGACCACCACCACTGGCACTCGCCAACCACCACCATTTTTGGACTTTACACTATATTCATTTCACTTCAAACCAAACATAAAAAAACTTACAATCATTTACTTAACACTCATTCAAACAACTCCAAAATATTCCTTTTATACTGCATTCCTTTTTTAGCCAACAAATAGCCTGTAAGTTGGAATTTATTTCGTTAAAATCAAACGGTAAATTTCAAAAAGTTCCATTAACTCAACAATCTAGACCTCATTGACCGTGTTCGATCAAGAAAAGATGGCGCAACGACATGAATCCTGCTTTCTCAAACCTAAGGTCTCATCTTCCCCGAGGTAGATTGGATTTTAAATTAACCAAATTTCCCCTGATCATCAAGGTACTGGAAACAAGGTATTGAAGCTAAAACAATAGTACTAAAGCAAAAAAAAATGATACTTAAGCTAAAACAACGGTACTACAGCAGTACCTTGTTTCCAACACTTTGTTTCCTATTAAAACTATTGCACATCTAAACATTTGATTCATCCTTAAGGGGTATTTAACTATGAGGGCTTGCGCTCATAGAAAGTGGAACCCCAAAACTAAATAAACTCTGATGCCAATCATCTAGGGAAATATGGTTAATTTAAAATCCAATCTACCTCGAGGAAGATGGGACCTTATGCTTGAGCAAGCAGGGTTCGTTCTGTAGCGACATTTTTTTTCCTGAGCGAACAAACAGTACTAAGAAGACCCTTGAATCACAAATCAATCTCAGGTATTACTGCACCTTTAACATAAATGAAAGAGAAATATCTCAACCTTCTATATGTATAAAAACAAGAATAACAACTCATTGATCAAAATGCTTAGAAATGTAGTATCACCAATTAAATTAATCTTATGTTATTTACATGTTCAAAGAGATCAACTAATCCGTATGGAAGAAACATGATTTTAAATCCGAAATATAGTTTCCTAGAAATTAATATGCATTAACAAAGCTTAACAAAACTCAATTAACTGCAAAGACACGTGTTTTGAACCATCAACAATCCACTATGTGGACATACCATGCCATATGAATACTAATTAATCCTTAAATTAAATGAATAAAATAAATGCTTGTATACCATTACAATTACAGAATTTTCCCAAAAATTCATATTTCGATCTACTAAATTTGACAAAAATAGATTTAACCAATACCTTGCTCCAAACATAGAGTCATAGACTGCAAAAGCCAATTAGAATATGAAAAAATTTTGTTTTTGTGCACAAAATTAAAAAAAATATTGAAAATACAAAGTTTAACAGAACTTACATTATACAAATCATCCAGAGCTCTCCAACCTGTTGAGACACCCAATTCAAACCCTTGAATACAATGATAATAATCAGTGATATCAGGGAAAAAGTTGCTGAAGTTTAATAGACCCCGTATGGGAAACATTTCCGCTTTATCTATAACTTCCTTCAGCACATGTTCTCCGAAAATGTTTAGCACCTGGACAGAACTTAAAGAAAAACTTTATGACCACAAGGGAGGGCAATACTGAAAGTATAATGATTACACCATTTCAATGTGTAATACATGCAAGTTAAGTAATCTGTTAGTATGAATCAATATGCAAAATAAAAGATGATTGCAGGCAGCCCACCCAGAAATACAGGGTGAAAACATAACACAGTAGCACAACAGCGAAGCATCTCACCTCATTAGCATCTTTGCAAACCTCGGTAGTGCTTTTCTTTGGCCATTTAACCCTCCAGCATCTGTTTTACTTAATACATTTAAAACAGAAAAGAATTTGACACTTTGAATAAAATGCAAGAATATGAAACATGGCCAAGTCGCAAATCAAGCATGCAAGCATTAGTCACAAAAAAGAGCAAAACAAATAACACCAAAAAGGATTTTGATAAAGGACCTTTCTTTACCAAGGCGACGAGCTAATTCTTCAGCTAGTGCTTGCCCAGGACCATCAGCATTTGTTGCTAGTATTATACGGGGCACCTGGTATTTTCAAACCTATTTACTTATGCTTATTTCTCTTAGATAATTCAACTTCGGAAGCATGAACTCATTTGAGAGTTATTTAAGAGTAAAGTAACCACCTTTTCAAAATATTCCTTGCATTTCCATAGGTATTGAAAACTTGCATCCTAGCAATGCATAAACATTGAACCGCATGTTAGATGAAAAATAATTAGGCTTAGGTGCATATAATGGGCAACTAAAAATGGTTGAATTCAAATACAATTTAGAAAAAGGCTACAGAGGACAGAAAACTTTCCCTAGATTCAAATAAATTAAAAAAAATTTGTAGTTCAAGAAAAACATTTACTCTTAATAAAATATGGAGTAACTAATCCACCTTTTAGCAAGAGAAAACATTCATTAGATTAGAGATAAGCATATGGTCCAGGAGCTAAGAATTTCTAAACTTCAACCGGATGTAGCATCACAAAAAAATTAATATTTTGCATAACACATTAAGGGAAATCTTGAACCTCATGCAATAGCTATGCCCTTTAATCAATAAAATGATCCCAGTCTCGATGGATCAAGCAACCAATGGTTAGGTTAAATGATCCAAAAATCCTAGATGCAAGGTTGAAAAATATTAGCTGTCAAGATCATAGATTTTTGGCCGTTCCCTTCTGAAAAGATTCAGCATGTTGTCTAGACAGTAAACTTAGTGTCATGGACTGGACAGATTTCAGCCATCCGTAACCTCCCAAAACAAAACTAGATTGCTCGAGCTTTTCCGAGTCAATGGCCCTCAGTTCTGATGCAATCCGAGAGATAGAGATAGAGATAGAAAAAAATGCCATCCAATTGCTGTTTTCCAGCAGGCTGCGGGTGGAAAGGGAGCGAGAGAGAGAGGGGAATGGGAGAAAGAAAGATCAATCTCAAAATCTGATAATTGGAACTTGAAATTCTGCTTTCATTTCATTAAATGAATCCTATTTATAATAAAATTAAGGATTCAAATCCTAACCATTTGCTAAAATCAAAGAGAAGAAATATCCTTAAATTTTAAAATCTAAAATACCATTTCCTACAACTTCCTAACTACATGAACAGACTTATTCAAAAGCCTAAAATCTAGGAATACATATGAAAAGAATAAGAACCCAGAATTCAAATAAAAGTCAACTCTAAATGCGTTGAACCAAACAATCAGACAAACTCCCAAGTCCAACATAACAACCCAAAAGGGACTAGCCTTGACTCCTAGGCTGGCTTCTGCGGCTCTGCTTTGGTCCAGCCAACAATAATGGTCAGCTGCTGTAAATTATCTGTCCAGATCATAAAATCTTAAGTTATCTGTTACGTCGGCCCAGGAGGAGCCGGCTGGACCGGTCCAGCCCGGACCGGTCCACTGTTACTACAGGCGGAAAAATAGAGGGGGAGCGCGGTTCTGAGCGGAAACCAGAGGAGAGCCGCGTGGTTTTGGGTGCGTTTGGAGGGAAATTTTGAATGTTGGGGGCTGTTTTAGGAAGTTTGTAATTGTCCTTTGTCTTTAATTAGGAGTTTTGGTGAGTCTTAGGGCTTATCTTGATTTTGAATTTCTTGGGAGATCTAGGTTTGTTCTTGGGCTCTTGGCTTTGCCGGAGATCGTAGAGAGTGCTTCCTTCCTCTCGAATTGAAGGAAGATTGTATCTTGCAAGTGCTTTTATCTACTATTGAAATAAAAGTGTTTACTTTGTTTTCCTACGAATTTCCATTGAGTTTTCTCTCCGTTTTCCACTGTTTGGGCTGTGTTCTTGCTGCGGACAGCAGTTTCTTTGCTTAGGTGCTTGATTTGGGTTAGGTTTACTTGTGCAAACGAGTATTTCCTATCATTATCATGCTGACTAGAAACAAAATATAATATGACATCCAACTCATATCTTTAATGCGAGAAGAGTGTGAATAAGCAGATCAAATCATGCAGCTAAAATCATGCCACCTCACCATTGCTAACAACCAGACAATTGAAGGCTCAATTGATCATAATATGATCTCAATAGGAGCCAAAAATATATTTTATTTCTTGTTATCACTTTTTTCTTTTTCGGTCAAAGTCTAAACCTATATACATGCATAAAGGAATACAAATATGTTAAATAAATACATAAAAGTGGGCTTAGATACACAAATTTTAGCACACACGTGCATGGACATGCATACCAACCTATCTACCCATAGACAACCTACCTGCATATGAACGCACAAATAAATATAAATCCATGTACATAGGGTATATAAATACAACATGCAAAGAAATATAAATACACATATGCATAAACCTGTATGCTTACATACCCAACTACATAAATTTTACATGCCAGCCTACCTACTCTAGGTATGTACAACTGAACGTAATTGACACAAATACAATGGTTAAAAGCTACAAAAACATTGGATTTTGACCTTGAGCGAGCTCAATCGGGAAACAAAACCGAGATTCAAGCCAAACCTAGTTTGTTAATATGCTAATTCATTTCAATCTGAGCCTAAAAATTCAGAACATGCCATTCCATCTAAAAGTTCAGAATTTTACAGCTAAACTCATGTTAATTTAACAGTTGTGCTCTGCCTGCTCCTATTGCCGACTCTGCAAGCAACTCAATCCTCAAAAACTAATTTCAAGTTCACTCAGGCAAGCCGTGAGGGTAGGGAGAAAAGGATGGGGTTTCAAACAAGGAGGAAATCCGGTGGCTAAGTGGTTGTAAAAGAAAGACAAAGAAAGAAGAAACAAAAGGGAGAGAAGAAAACGAGTTAAACAAAGAAGCCACGAACCCGACTTATCTAGGTTGGTGGGTATTGCGCGAATCCTCTTCCTCTCCTAGGAAGCTCTCTCCATTAGAACTCTATAGCTCTCAATGCTCATGCAAGAAGGAAATTTTCATCATCAATCATTCATTAGCTCAAAACAAAGGAAATGAGGCTATAAATAGCCGGGTACAAAGACTCAAGAAAATAAAAGACCAACTTGCCCTTTGGGCTTACATGCGACCACTCCCATGAAAGGGGTACAAAGGGAAATAATAACGACACCTAAGCAAATAAGAAAATGCATAAATAAAATAAAATACAATCATGACTCAGAAATACAAGGACTCGATCGTGGCCGTAGATCGGCGGCCACGTCACTGATAAACCTTCCACGCTGATCTGATGTCCCCATCACACATGCAATAGCTATGCCCTTCAATCAATAAAATGATCCCAGTCTCGATAGATAAAGCAACCAAAGGTTAGGCCAAATGATCCAAAAATCCTAGATGCAAGGTTGAAAAATATTAGCTGTCAAGCTCATAGATTTTTTGCCGTTCCCTTCTGAAAAGATTCAGCATGTTGTCTAGACAGTAAACTTAGTGTCATGGACTGGACAGATTTCAGCCATCCATAACCTCCCAAAACACAACTAGATTGCTCGAGCTTTTCCCGAGTCAATGGCCCTCAGTTCTGATGCAATCCGATAGATAGAGATAGAGATAGAGATAGAAATAGAAAAAAATGCCATCCAATTGCTGTTTTCCAGAGCAGGCTGCGGGTGGAAAAGCAAGAGAGAGAGGGGAATGGGAGAAACAAAGATCAATCTCAAAATCTGATAATTGGAACTTGAAAAATTCTGCTTTCATTTCATTAAATGAATCCTATTTATAATAAAAAAGCAGAATTCAAATCCTAACTATTTGCTAAAATCAAAGAGAAGAAATATACTTAAATTTTAAAATCTAAAATACCATTTCCTAATTTTTTTATAACTACTTCCTAACTACATGAACAGACTTATTCAAAAGTCTAAAATCTAGGAATATATATAAAAAGAATAAGAACCCAGAATCCAAATAAAGGTCAACTCTAAATGCGTTGAACCCAATCAGACAAACTCCCAAGTCCAACACAACAACCCAAAAGGGACCAGCCTTGACTCCTAGGCTGGCTTCTGCGGGTCTGCTTTGGTCCCGCCAACATAATGGTCAGCTGCTGTAAATTATCTTTCCAGATCATAAAATCTTAAGCTCTTCATGCTGACTAGAAACAAAATATAATATGACATCCGACTCATATCTTTAAAGTGAGTCGCCAATACAAAAACAGGTGATTATACAATTTTGAACTAGTCTTGTAAAGTACGAGCTTTGCGGCACACCTAGCCTCATTGCATTACACATTACAATAGTTCGACGGCTAAAAAAACTTGAGATTCACGGATGTGAATTTAAAAAAAAAATGACGATAGCTCAAATATCTAAAATGTAGAAGCTAGGCTAGGTCGTCTTAATAGAATTAGGACCTGACCTCCTGTTCACTGGGCAATTTTTCAGACACCTTTACTGCTCTCCCATTTGGTATACTTATACAATTACGGTAGCCTGCCTCTTCCATAGAAAGCTTATCAAATTCAGTTTCAACCTAAAAAAAGCATGATCATAGGAGATGAACAACATAATCAAATAGCTATATCAATGAAGAAGGCCATAATGGATTAATTACAATAATGAGATCATTTTCAGGTACTAAGTCATCAAGTCCATAAAATATTCTTTCAGTGTCCTTCTCCTGACATAAGAAACAACATGAAAAATTGGTAAGAACAGCAAAAGCACCTAAGTAAGCTAAATATAAAGGCAGACAAAAAGGCCACAAAATGAAAAGAATGCACTTCTGTACTTGAAAGTGCATGATTAACATGTAACACAAAATTATGATTGAGATGACTGCACCTGCCAATAATTTTTCTCAACGTCAAGATAGTTGCAGCTGACAAGTTTTCTATTCCTTCTGTAAGTAAAAGCAATTACAATCTGCACAGAATACTTAGTGTACTTCAGTTACAGATGTTAAACAATGTTGTAGACAACCAAACCATACCTCATTACCCCTTGTCCGCTGCATTACAAAATTTCTACGTAATGTTTGAACAGATATGCTTCTTGCATTGAAGTAGGCAATAAGCTAAGATAAGAAAAATCACATCAATAAAATGCATTATTACGTAGCCCAAGAGTAAAATAAGATAGTGGCTGAATGCCTAATCCAATCGGCAAAAGATCAAACAAATCACCAGAAATTGTTGGGGTCAAGACACATGACAAACTGGTATAGCCTTCAACAATCAATCATACATGAATTTGGTCCAAGGGACCGACATATAATACAAAAAACTATATAAAAACCAAGACATACAGAAAACTGTAAGCACAGCATTGCATATTTGCTCATTATATTGCATTTGAACAACAATCCATCCAATAATAAGGTTATTGGCAAAGCAGCCTACCAGCTGGTATGAGCCCTACTCTCCACAAGGGTTTTATATGTTTCAATTAGAAAACTGTCACCAAATTCTTGTCAAAATAAATAAATTTAATAACTGGCTATCTGCCTCAAAAGTTTGGCTTTGAGTGGGGTGAGGGATTGGGATTGGGATTGGGATTGCGAGGGGTGTGGAATCAGGACCACGTAGTTCCGTATAAAGCTAGAACAAGCTACATATCTGGCAGTTGCTCCACCCAGCCCACCTCCATGCTCTATCTATTTTAATTGAAACATTAAATGTCATGAAAAAAGAAAGTAAATGGCATATCATCATATTGATATTTTATTTTAATTAATAGGTCAAAACAGTTCTTACTAGAGTGTGCATAAATCTTCTGTAAAGTATCACCATCTTAATTCCTCACTCTAGACCAATGCCATACAGATTCTGATAAGACATGCTAACAGAATTAAGCTGAATCATTTTTTTAGGTGCATGAATGAAATCAAGTAGGTGTTCACAAGGTGATCCAACCAACTATGTCCTCATTCAAGTAAAGATTGGTAGATTGTATTCTAATCAAACTTGAGCCAAACCAAAGTATAAATGACCATGATCTCTTTACAGATAGATAAACATAAAACGACTGTGAAATCAAACATGAATAGCACGTCATCTAGATGAGCATATCAATGCTTGAATAACACACAAAACCATAAATAAGTCAATGGCATGGATGGAGAATCGCAATCCCGGGATTTTTAATTCAAAAAGAACGGTGAAAGAAATTATTCCAACTGTCAGAAGTAAAAAAATAATAATAACATAGTTAGATTTAATTTTTTATACTGCCCCTGTCTAAGTTTTGTAACGACCAAAAAAGAGCATGTACGAACTTAATTACCAAACTACAGAACCTAACCAAATCAAAATCAGCTGTTGCTCAACCTTGCATAAAAAGCTTTATAGAAACCAGGGACAGAAACCTCATGTTTGAAAACAAGCCTGAAAGGGGCCCCCAGTTTAAAATCTCATCAAACACTACAGGACAATACAAGTTGAACTCATGATCCCTAAAAAAAGTAAGTCTCTATGATCACATCATGTGATTTCTTCCACTTCGACATCATGAAGATTTGCTTTGGTACTTCAAAGTGTTTCCTAAGTGTTTCCTCATTAATTTCTATGGAGTTAACAATTCTATTTAGCCTTCTCATTGCACATGACAAAATCCTCGACATTTGAAGCATTTTCCATGAGATACACAAAACGAGTTTCTTGATTTGATCCCCCTTAATATATATTACTCATGTCACTTGAATAGGTGGTAATGAAACTGATTAAGGTTTGGAATCTATGTTCTCTCTAGGGATTTATTCCCCTAATTTAGAATTACACCTCTGAACAATTAATTTGTTTCCTTCACAAATAATTATTACAACAACAACAACATCAAGCCTTTATCCCACTACGTGGGGTCGGCTACATGAATCCTTTTTCTCCATTGTGTCCTATTAAAAGAGATTGTTTGAGAATGGATCCTAGTGATATTTTTGACTAGGCATTTGGCTCTTTGTGAACTGAAGTAAATTTTAATTTGTCCACCCTGGCAAACTATTGCGGAGGGTGGATGAGTTTTGCTTTGAGTGATTGATGGTTTGATTTCAATTTTAAATATTTTTGAATTTGGGATTTTGAGATTTTGAGTGGAGCTTGGATGGCATTTGAAAATATTTGTGAACCCCTCCGGTTGAGATCTTCGTTCAACACGGCCATCATCAGGGTGTTCGGGGTCATTTCTCTTTTGTTGATTGAATCTTGTCAACTCTATCGAATTATCGATAGAGGATCAGATTTCGTAGGCTTTATGCCCTTGATAGTGAATTCTCATTGTTATAGGCCTTGAAAGCCTAATATGAATGTATTAAGATAAATATGACGGTCGCCACAACCGTATATTTGTTTGATTGTTTGAACCCTGTCGACTTCTATTGACCCGTATAGAAGGATCTGGTTCGAACTTGAATTCACTTATGGTCCCGCGCAGCATCCCTAGATGTCACGTGTGTACCAATAACACGCTCGTCGAGGCCCATGCGGGTGTTTGGGGACATTTTATAATTAAACCCTGTCGACTTTTTTTTACATGTTAAGGAGGATCGAGTTTAAATTTAATAACCCGCGCAGCATCCCTAAACGTCACGTGTGTACCAATAACACGTTCGCTGAGGCCCATGCGGGTTGAGATCTTATTTTCCACTTTAGTGTACCTATGTGTATACAAATTATAGTGCACGTGCAGGGGGTATTTTGAGATAATTGTAGTTGTACAGGTAATTGACATTTGGATGCACAACATTTCATTTGAGGACTTGTACACGCCTCTTGTCAGCTAGTACGAATGTTGTGGATCCGGTGGCGTGCGTCTTGGTGTTGACTCCCCCTTTCTCATTCACCGGGGAGGGTCTTTCTGAACTTTGGAGTCAATGGCAGCTGATTTGGGGAGAACTCCTTTTAGGATCTTCAATGTAGTAGACTTGTTATTTCCGGTGCTTGTGGGTACCAGAGCTGTTTTCTTCTTAAGTATAGAACTAAGAAGAGACTTTAGAACACCAGGAAGTTTAGTTCTAATTTGTTCAAACATCTATTTCATTCCGCCAGGGGCGTGTCCTTCTTCGTACACCGGGGTGCCCTTATACCCGACGTACTCAAGAATCTCTTAATCACCGCTGTCATAGCTAATATCTGTACTTGTGCCCACAGTGGTTCATTGTACCTGTGATATACCTACTGTTGTTATCCACAAGTAGATTGTGTTTGCTTGTTGGGACCCGTTGTATCCACTACAACCTTTTGGAAATGCTCGTAGAAGATCTAGTGTCCTTGCATCACATCCACCTTTCACCAATCTCAGGTGGTAGTTTTGATGTATTTGCACTTGTTTGTAGGAACGGATCCTCTGCTATCAAATGCCAGTATTGCCTTCTCAATCTACAGGCATTGTAGGGATTGTCGTAGAAGTTCATATATTAAAGCCTTGTAACATGCTTTGAGTCACTATTAATCGTACAAATATTCTTGTAGTTTGAGTTCCCTTGTGTGTGATTCAAGCTTTGTTCCTTGTATATGTTTGAATCTAAATTAATTTTCATTCAGACTTGAATTCATCAAGTTTACAAGTCCCCACTTAATGTCGTATAGCCCGAGTTCAAGTACGAGCTCAGAGTACATGTTCAACTTGATTGTTCATAGTTTGTCTAAGTTTGAGCTTTCTTGCATTTAGTTCATTTGAACTTGAGTTCCCTTGCATGTGATTTAGTCAGGTTCAAATTCTGCTCAAAGTTTTACAAGTTCGAGTTCAAGCTCAAGCACGAATTTCCTTTGTCCACATTTTGATTTCAATTTGATTTTATTTATTTGGGTTTGAGCCTTGATTAATCATTTAGATTTTGTTCAGGTTCAAATTCAACAAGTCATCTGTTCTTCGTACAAGTCCTCTGCTCATTTAGTTCAAGTTCAGTGCACTTATGTTCAAGTACAAGTCCTCTGTATTGTTGCCCAAATGAGATCTTCTTATTGTTCAAGCTTTGTGTACTTCAGTAAAAATTTCGGCAGCACCCCGACATATCCCCCATTTGGGGGAAATGTAGGGGAGCAGGGCCTTCCCACCACGCTACTCGAGCGTGTATGGTAGGTGTCCTTAAACACTGCGGCCGTACAAATTTTCATCCCACCACCCCACAAGAGCGAATATGGGGCCTTCAGCAGTACCCGTACCAAAACACCAGTAGCTCTCCCCACCACGCTACAAGAGCGTGTATAGGGCTTACCCACCTCGCCATATGCGTCGCACCAGGCTCCCTCCCACCGTGTTACACGAGCACGTATAGGTGGTTCTCCGGTCCGCCGCAAACGCCGAGAATGGGATTTGGAACATCATACCTTTGCATAGCAGTCGTTGGCGCAGATGTCGAGGTCGAGGACCGTCCCCACCACGCTACAAGAGCGTGTATAGGGCTTACCCGCCTAGTCGCACATGTCGCATCGGATTCTCCCCCACCGTGCTACAAGAGCGCGTATAGAGGATCCACTGGCGCGTCGAGGGCGGGATTTAAGTTAGAAACGTATACCTTAGGGCCCGGCGGGGAGGAGTCGTCGACGACTGTTGGCTCGTGGATCGAGGTAAGAGGAGGACATAAATTTTTTTAAGTTAATTATAATTATTTTTTATTAATTATATTTAATTACAATTAATTATAATTAAATATAACAATTAAATTGTTATGATTAATTAAAATGATTAATTATATTTAACTTTAATTAAAGTTAAATATAATTAATTAAACTTAACTAAAACAATTTAATTAAAATTAACTATAATTAATTGTAATAATTATAATTAGTTTAAAATAATTATAATTAGGATAAACTAAAATTAATTTTCATTAACATTAATACAACTCTCCCTCTCTCTGTCTCTCTGGTTAGGCAGACCTGCGGGACTTGGCCGAGCAAAGGCATGACAAGGGAGAAAGTTACCTTCACCACCAGTGAGCTCCTGTTGTCACTCCCGATTAAAATGTCGTAGCTTCCGATCCTACAAGTAAGGTCGTCAGAGTGAAGTTGTCTAGCCACAGACGGAGCCAGAGCGGCGGCGACGGGATCGGGCAGAGGAGCTACGAGGTTTGGCCGATACAGCGCACGAAAGGGAGATCGTTAACTTCATAGCGAGCGGCTCCCGCTATGGCTTCCGATCATAATGTCGTAACTTCCGTCCCGACTGGAAGGGAAGTCATGGAAGGAGCGAAATCGCACGGCCACGAAGGAGCTGGGGAAGGATCGCACGCAAGGGAGAGTTATCTTCGCTGCCACGAGCTCACGTCGTTGCTTCCGATCAAAAATGTGTAACTTCCGATCCTTCAGGAACCGTCGATCCGCAGGAAGGGCACATCATCAAACGAGCGAAGTTGGGCAGCGACGAGGCGAGAGGGAGAGCGGGATCGCGGAAGAGAGCGAATGCCTCGTCTCCTCCCTCCTTTCAGCGACACAAGCCGATCGTGAGAGCCATGCCTTCGACGTGTGAGAGTAAGGCGAGATGCGACTCGTTTGTGGCCGGACATCCTCACAGGCACGCAATTTTTTTTTTATATATAGTTACGGGTCAACAACAAGTTGAGCTCATGATCCCTAAAAAAAGTAGCTATCTACGATCACATCATGTAATTTCTTCCCTTCGACATCATGAAGATTTGCTTTGGTACTTCAAAGTGTTTCCTCATTAATTTCTATGAAGGAGTAAACAATTCTATTTAGCCTTCTCATTGCACATGACAAAATCCTCGACATTTGAAGCATTTTCCATGAGATACACAAAACGAGTTTCTTGATTTGAACCCCCTTAATATCTATTACTCATGTCGCTTGAATAGGTGTTAATGAAATTGATTAGGTTAGGAATCTATGTTCTCTCTATGGATTTGTTCGCCTAATTTAGAATTAGACCTCTGAACAATTTATTTGTTTCCTTCACAAATAATTATTAAACCATTCTAAATGTAAGTAGGCTTCAACCATGACAAGAAGACTCTACACGTCATAACTGTCAAATATTAAAAAAAAAACACCATTCTAAATCTACTTCCACCATACTTAAAATCCTAGAGATGAAGCGCTCAAATGTAAACAAAAAGTGCACATTTTCAAAACCATAATAAAATAATGATGATGATGATGATGGGAAAACACAAATCACTGATGCCTGCTGCTCACGCAAAATAAAATATGAGTTAAACATAAAATTCATAAAACAAAATTTATAAAAGTACTTGCATATAGGAACCATAAGTCAACACAACTTGCTATTATGTTGTTAGGTGAGTTGTAGGCGGTAGCATTTTATTTAAGTATGAATTATGTCTTAATGCACAAAGACATCTATAAATGGTTTACTTTTAGGTTCTGTGATGCCACCCTGCACGCCAAGACAAAGTGAAAGCATTTCTAGCTACTGAAAGATCACATTGCTTAAAATGGTACATATTAATACGTCGTCTCAAAGATGCTACTACTCGTTATCTTCGCCAAGAAAAATTTTTGGATTCTTCTTATGATGTTTATTGACCACATATGCTCCCACCAAATAAATCCATGTCCCTTCAATTTAATAGCAACTAGCTTTGCTCACCGATATTGAATTTTCCAATAGTCAAAGTTGTGCTCCACTACATTAACTCAGGTGATAGATTCATCATTATGTTTTCACCTTAAAAATCAGGAATATCTACTTTCATATCTACTTCTCGGTCATGGTAATCTAGTGATCAAGTCTCATATAAATCACATGGTTACTTTAGTCATCTTCCATTGACTTCCATAGCAATGATTGGATCATTCTTCGCGTTCAGAATCTCAGCAGTACCATGCCAAGATTATCATAAAAATGATGAGCTGGAACATTTACACCCCTCCAAACAAAATAATCTCCATAAAACAAGGTTAATATAATTATGAATGCCAGAACATTTATATACACACCTAGAAAAATGGCTTAACCATAACGGAAAATTTTACATGTTAAGAAAAAATGACAAAATGCCCTTGAAAAGTAACGATGTCAACTATAGTCTGGATTAATACCTCTGGACACAAAGGCTCTAAGTGAAGATCGTCTTCTGAGATTGTTCTAAGCTTCTGACACTTCAAGGATTCACCTGAAGTTTCAGAACCACAGCCTTGTAGAACAACATATTTCTCTTCGTTCTCAGAAGTCTGCAAATTTGTGGTGATCATTCACAGAATGTATATAAGTTTTTTTCACCAGAAATAAAAAGGATGAAGTGAATATAGCATCAAAAATTAGTGCATCTATTGTCAATAATACCTTCACACAGCCCTTCCAACCACATTTTGCCCTGAAGCAGGACCACAAGGCAATCTTTCTAAGACAGAATTCAGGGAAGTAAAAGTTAAATTCCAGACATTAGAACAAACGATAAGATGACAAGAACTGCATACGCAGCAGAAGAAAAAAATAAATAAATACAAACCCATCATCACCAATAAAAAGAGAAAAGCTTTTCTCTTTTGAAGCTCCTCCATCACACTACATGCAGCAATATCAAACTGGTTTTAGATGTCTTATTATTGCAAAGTCATCAAAAAATGAAGCATTCATCAAATACAAGTTGATGCCGAGCTCATTTGGTTGCTTCAAGTAGAATTATAGAATTTATAAGATTCTGTTAGATATAATTATAGATCAATATGGATTTCGAACTCAAGAAACACATTTAAAATCCCACAAAAGTGATGATTTCATTCTCATGCTCAAAATGGGTGAAAATAATGCCATTACTTTCTACCCTCGTGCAACCAAATGAGCAGCATGCCCACCATCCCTGAGAATTACAATAGGAACAGAATCAAGATATGCAATTTTGCATATTCAATAGCAGGGCAACATTTAAAATTATGATATAAATTCTATTGGCCATCTTCAGCCAAAAACCATTAAATGCACAGATAATCATAACAAAACTATAGAACACAGAAATAACATAGCAATAGCCACCTGAGGGCATGTATTGTGCATATACTGCCCAGTTTGATTGGGATCGCACTCAATTCCTAACTCCCCCAACTTCTCATGCAACTTCTTGAGTCTCTTGGCAATGACTCCCTCACCTTCACGTGGCTCCATAAGAACTTCATAACAGCATGCACGATAAGCATAAACAAATGCAGTGAAACAAACAAAAACCATGAAAGAAAATAGAAACTTACCGTGTCCAGAGGAGGCAAGCCGTCTATAAGAACGAAAGCCATAGTATTTAAGGGGGAACAAGATAAGCCCAGAGGTGTTTCCGAATGGGTTTGCGTGGCAATGGAGGAAGCGGTGGGAGAAGACGGGAATAATAGCCGTGCCGCCTGAGAACTTCTCGAGGAGGTGATGGGAGCTGCGCATGAAGACGCTGGATTGGAGAATATTGCGGAGCAAATGGTGGCGCAGCGGGAGCATTCTATGAAGTGATTCAACCTTTCATAGCGGTAGAGAGGTAAGCGCAGAGGTGAAGCTGGACAACAGTTACATAAAATAACTGGTTTCGAATTTTCTAAGGGGAAAGGGAGGTGGCGCTAGGGTTTTAGGGTTTCAGGGTTTTGCATTCTTCCGATTGCTGATTCTATGATGAATCGATTACTGTACGCTTCAAACTTTTATTTCAGCAATTTTATAGTCAAATTGAACATCTTAAGGAGACGAACCTAATGACACCAAATTCAATCCAACCCAAACTTAAATAGGTCTAAATCAAATTTTATAGCCAACTCAATCCTGCATTCTACTAGTTATTCTTCCACTGCTATCATCTCCTTAATATTTCCTCATATATTTGTTTATATTCTCCTTAAAGATATTTAATCTTCGCAAATTCATTGTTCTAATCATTTAAGATTTGAGTTAACTCAGCTTCAAGATCCATTTGTTGCAGATGAAATAAGAATATGATATCTATAAGAGATATATATATTTATGGATGTACAAAAAGAAGAATAAGAGAATTGGCTGCTCACCAAGACATCAACTCATTGATGTCTGATACATTGATGATTCAACATATCTCTCAAAATATGTAATGTTGAAAGAGAATAATCTTTGTGACTTTTACTGCTACTGGCTAAAGTCTCATCTTTTTTCGTATTCTTCTTCATGGACAAAGGTTGTGGATCATCATTATTTACCAATGGTTTAAAAGTGCCTTTTGAAGTTTGGGCAGATATGTCCTGAACTTTGTCTTAAGTTTTAACATAGTCGCATGAGACCTCTCTACTTGAATAGATAAACCAACTTTGAATAAATAACCTTATTCTATATATTTGCCCATATAGTGTACCTTGTAAATAATATATCAACAATAGGAGTGTTAAAAATCTTCAATATGCCTTTCTGCTCCAATATAAACAATAACCCTTATCCAACAATAGGAGTGTTAACTTCTTTAATTTTTTTCACTTCTCCAAAATATTCAGACACTTTTCACTAAGAAAATACATTTGCCTAACTTTTTTATGGATCTCGGACACGAATGTCATACCATTTATATCTGAAAATAATATGACGTTGTGTATCACATATAAATTGACCCTTTAAGAAAAGCATTATGGTGTTAAAACTACTTCACGATTACGAAAAAAACAATCAATCTCTTGGAGATTGACATTGCATGTATGAAAATTGAGATAAACTCACTCCACATATAACTGAAATATCAATTAACTTAGGAGGTAGAAATCGTAAGCATGCTCGTAAACTATTTTATAAACAATTAAATATCATGCAGGAAAGTAGGCCCGATCATATTTTTTAGAAATCTTTACCACAAGATCATTGAGAAAATTAAGCTTCTTACAAAAAATGATCAAAAAAACATTAGTAATTATGGACACAACGTCATTAGTCTTGAACACCATATAGGATATCTTCGAGCCATTTTTTGTGTTGTGGGTTGGTGATCTTCTTTAGTCATTGGAAATTTAAGGGAGGAAGGATCACCCACTAGAACTTTCACACAAAAGAGTAGCAGTGAAATTTGATAGGTGATGTTGCCTATCAAAGATAGTGGAGTGCCTCTACAGTGAGAAGGAATGTGGAGGAGAGAGAGATGGAATGTAAGAAATTTTTCTTCCATACAAAGAGTGGCACTGAAACTTGATAGGGGTTACCGCCTATTCAAGGCAGTTTAATACCTCTATTGTAAGAAGAATTGAGTAAGAAATGAAAAAGAAGAGGTGCGCTCTTTTCCTAGCCCAAGGGAGATATTTATGGGTAAGAGGGGGGTGGGGGGTGTTCTAGATTTTTTTTTTCAAAATTTCTTAGATTTTTTATAAAGAAGGGGTCGACGACACTGTAATCATTGATGTGAAAATAATAATATAATAGTATATTATATAGCCGATTGTAAACGCAAGGGCGAAGGGGCGCGCGCCCCTTCATGAGCCCATGGGCATGCTGGTGTGAAATTAACTTTTTTAAAGTTGTTATAAAAAAATAGATTTCTAGCACATAAATTTCAAGAAAGCAAAGAAAAATAGTTGTCAAATAAAAATAATAGTTGAGAGCTAAAGAGCAAAATAGTAAGAAAGTTGTCCTAAACAAAACCTTAGATTAACAAGTCATTCAAAAGTAGAGTTGATGGCCTACTTAGAAACCTTATGTAGTGAATATATTTCCAAAATTAGATTGTTAACAACTGAAATTTTTGTGCTTACTATGGTGAGGACTTAGAAAGTCACATGTACCTACCTTGGAGCTTGATGTGTGGTTGAAATTCACTTTAATCAAACGCATCAATTTTTAAGTTTCGTTTTGGGATGGCTTTTTTATTGCTTCTTAAAACATAATTTTAATAAAAAAAATTTAAATTTTTATACTAAAATTATATTTTAAGAAGCAATAAAAAAATAGTCCCAATTACGAAGCCTTCATTGTAGGTATCATTTACTTTAATTGATAATCTTTTTTTTTTTAATTATTGTCAATTTCACAAGATCAAATATCACATACATCAAATTTATGTTTTGATATTTAATATTAAAAAATGATTTGATTTTGTTAATATGATTCACTTATTATAAATTTTATTTTCTTGTTTGGTTACATTAATTGTGTGCAAATTTAAAATATTATTTGTAATAAAAAATTGTCATTCTATTTATTTTATTTTATAATTTTTATAAATAGATGATTAAAAAAAAGGTGATATTAAAAGTAACATTATAAATTCTAATCATTATAATTGTAACAAACTTATCACCTTATAAGAATGAGCTCTAAAATATTGACAGTTAATATTTCTCTTATTTATCAGATGTAGGTTTAAACTAAATTTTAACTAATCGATCATTCAAATAATAATAATTGATGCATCATTAGAAGCCCATTGACCAATCAAGCACAAATCTTAATGAAAAAAAACTTACGATATCAACTTCAATAGCATCTTAATTCTATTAATTTCAATAAACTTCTAGTTGAACTAAACTTTTTGACGAGTCAAATCCAACGATTCTCAAAGTTATCTAATTTGAGTCTAAATCAGCCAAAATAAACACATGAAGCATAATTAGAAACTTCATAATATTAATTGAAATATCAAATAATTTTTAAGTATTGCATGCTTACAATAAAATTGAGCAATTTGACTAGATGAATCTAAAAAGCATAAAATCACTAAATTCTGATATTATGAAGGTATTTAAATATTGAAAAATTTACCTATGATTGAGGAAATCAATGTGTCATGCAATATAATGTTTTAAAAATATAAGTTAAATATATTAAAATTTCACTCAATAATATTAAAAAGATACCCTATTCCTCACCTGAAAATAGAGTATGGAGCTTGAAACAAAACTTAGACCTAGAGTTAGTGAGAGCTCCGGCCAAGGATCGACACTGACGATTGCTATCAATGTTTCCTATTGTTCGTCTATTGTTACCTGCTTTTTTTTTTCACTCTGACATTGTAGATTGCATGATCGTCATCGTCTAACTGCCACCATCCAACCTTCATCTTCAAACTATCGTCTCTTGATTATTGTCACCCTATCTTCATCTGACCATTATCATCACTATCACCCTCCATTACTTCTTTAATAATCTTAGCTATATATATAAGTTATCAAGTTAGTATTATTGATTTTGTATTATAGTCTTCTCCAATTGATGAGAATAGACAATTTATGTAATCTTACAAACATAATGTATAATTTTAATTGCATTAGGCCCCAGGCGGTGGATCGGCAGTGTATATATTTAGTGTAGTGTATATAATTTTTCACTTTAATCAAACACACATCAAAATTAATTGTAGTGTATATAAATTTTTCAGATGTTTTCATATATATATATATATATTGTTGCGTCCTGGAATATTCGGGCATCAGGCGGTGGATCGGCAGTGGCACTTCGGTGGTCGAGGAGGAGCTAGGCAGCTGGAGCTTTCTTCATTCTCTTCCTTCTTCTCTCTTGGCTTCTTCCCCCGCTTTATTTATAGAATTCTTGAGTGACATGACTTATAAATAAGTGGAAGATCAAGGGTAAATTTGGAGTGGTTTGGATGGACGGCCGATCTTGATTCTTACGATCATGCACCATTCAATAGACCTTTGAGTGTCTTAATGATATCAGAATTTGATGATCTTGGGCTCGTTGGATTCATCTCATCGAGCCGTTCGATTCGATTATAAACATTATGTCACAATTGGAGATCGTTTGGTAACCCAAATTGTGGTTAGATCCTT